>NW_005841866.1:2174337-2179604 GCF_000455745.1 Alligator sinensis
AGGAAGAGAGGTCATGCCAGTGTCCTCTTACCCTTATACCTAAGAGTCCAGTGGTTAGGGCATTCACCTGAAACATGTTAGCCCCAGGTCCAAAAACTGCTTCTGTCTAATTTGGAACAAGTATGTGAATTAATACATCCCAGTAAAGTGCCTTAAGCAGCCACCACTACCTCAGGGTGTTTTGGGGTGGATCTCTCTGTCCTCCCTGCCCCGCCACCCCAGTTCAATTTACATAAAATATTTAAATATTTTCAATGTGACAATAAGAATAACTCTTAGAGTGATGCTTAGGGAGGAGCATTTAGGTACAAAGAGAAGAAAATACTCCTAGTGTAAACTCAACCCCCTTTTTGTGGAAATAAGAAAACGGTGAGGCCGAGGTGGCATTTTTGAGGCTGCAATGGGTAACCCTTCTCTCAATGTGAAGAACATCTGCAATAGAGCTATAAAGAGGAAGCTACAGGTAACAGGAAAATGACTGCAGGCACTTCTTGGTGTTTTGCTATAAATGGCTGACCATTAACACTGTCAATGTGCACCTCTGGTGAAGAGCTCTCCTCATAACCTGCAGCAGGCAGGCATGTATAGGCCACTAGTTTATAGACTCAGTCAAAATGTGGTGACTAGTTTAACTAGTTTTGTTCTTTTGATCCCTCTTATGAGCTTTTGGGATCCCTCAGCCTCAATCTTTCCTCAGCCTTCATTATTCCTGGGTGCTCTTAGAAGTGTGACAGTGATTTTCTTTAAATCAAATTCAAAATGCAAGAAGCAGTTAAGAAACAGGTGCAAGCTTCCCCGCGCTGCCCTGCATTGCCAACGTGCCTCAGGGACCACATGCATGCACCATTTCTGGAGAAATAAGGAGATGTAATGTACATTTCTACATCGTGACGCACAGGTGTACAGTGCTGTCACTTAAGATGTGTGTTGGACCCAAGGGACAACTGCTGGCTTTTATTATGTGGCCAAGGCCAGTGTTTAAAGCAGCTTCATTCAATATTTGTGATACACTGAAGAAATTCACAGTGTACAACATCCCTTACACTCACATCCAACTGAAAGGCCCACTTTTAATACCCTAGGCTACCATGTGAACCATCAGCTGCAGGCACATTGCCTATAAAATGGGGAATGCTCTTACCCTGCCTCTTATTTTAGTTGTCTGTTGATGCTCTTTTCTAGCTCTATCAGACTCTCGCATTTACTGCTCTAATGATCCACCCGAGCTTGGAGGTCTCTTAAAAGAGCTTACCTTCAAGCCCAGCCTTGGCCCTTCCCCTTCCCTCTCTCCGAAGGTGTGAATTCTGAACTAACTCTGTCCATGAAGTCCAAACATGATCCCATTCAATACCCCCTTCCTACAGCAGACTGTTTACCACCCAGATTTCCTCCACTCTACATAGATTTGTCCATGTAGCATCAGTGAGAACTACCCATGCAAAGTCTTCCATCCAGAGGACCTGGGATCCTACCATAATACATTCCTGAGTACATCGTGAGCCTTCACATGTCACAAAAAAATGACAAGAGTGGCTGTAGAGCTGTGAAGGCAATGTTGAATTCCAAAAGTGCACCTGTGTTTGCATTATATATTTAGCCAGCTCTCACCAACAGAGAGCTTTAAGTAGAGAATCACTAGGAAAAAAAAAGCCACCTTCTCTCTCTGTCATGTTAGTTTTGGGTTGCACACTCCACTGGCACTTTTTGGTGTTGTGCTAATGCGATTGTTGACATATTAAATGGTTGTTTTTAAAAACCTGGAGAGGTTTTGAGCCTTCACATCTTAGCCATTCTTTATCTCTTGGCCATGTACTGCACCCATAACTAGTAATTTTTGAACCACTGAAGAGAAGACTGCATGAAAGAATGAATATCCCCATATGAGAGACACCCATTTAACATGTGGAGAACTGAGACAGAGAGAAATTAAATGACTTGCTCAAGGTAAAACGTCTGTGGCACAACTGGTACCCAACTCCAGATCTCCTTAGCCTCGTTCCAGTGCCTCCACTATGAGAACATCCTTCCTTTCGAGTATCAGCAAACAAAATCTATCGCTCTACCCACCCAGAAATCCTTACCTTTTAATTCCTTTACAGAATAGGTTGCTGTTAAGTCTTAAGGTAGAGATCCCTCTATATAACCCAGGAAAAATGTTGGTAGAAACAAACATCCACTGAGTTATGGTCTTGTGCTATTTCTCTGTTAAATAAGAGGTTTTGTTTAACCCAATACTCCATGAAGTGGTTCATCCCTTGTAATACTTTTTCTCTAGCAGAGAAGCCTTAGTGGCACCCAAACATACTATAGGAAACTCAGCAACTTTGCCTGTCTCATCTTGGGGCAAGTGTCAGTGTTCTCTGGCCGTCTCTTATCTTGCCTGAAAAGGAGAGATATGTGTTAAGAAAAGTGATTATTCTTAAACTCGAATGACTGAACTTTTATTCTTTTTTTCCCCTCTTTCTTTTTAAAAAGAAGACATCCTTTAGACAGCGGAGCTAATAGAGTCCAACATCTTTGATGAAAGTGATGCTACACTAGAAACAAATTATAGTGTTCAGAAAGTTTGAAAGACTGAAAAGAAATGCAGAATGTGTAACACCAAATTTGCCTGTCAAGTATTTTTTTTTATTACTGCTTGTTTCATTTTATTTTATTCTTAAAACTGATGTTTTTGCAGCTTTCTGCCTCCCCGCTGGAAATTCCAGATCAGAGAATACTGATTTGCAACTTCAATCACTCACTGACAAATACAGTCCCTGCTAAGTGAGAGCTGATCCATAACAGGTATTTCAAATTTTCATAAGTCATAACATATCACCCTAAAGTGAAGTGTTTCAGTCACAGGACACAATTTACTGAAATCAGCAAATATTTTTTTAAAAATTAAAAAAAGAATTCAAGGCAACTTTATATGCTGAATACAAGTAGCCAGATCCACAGCTGATGTCAATTGGCATGGCTTCATTGACCACAACAGAGATATGCTTAAGTAAAAGCAGCTGAGAATCTAGCTATGCATTTTAACCTAATTTAGAGTCTCATGATTTTGGGGGAGGAAGGGAAGTTAATTGTCTTTTTTGCCCTGTTTTAATTCTCTATTCCCTTCCCTGATATTTTTCTAGTAAATTATAAGGGTTCACTGAGAGACCATGTGGTATGTACTGTGTTAATGGGTAGGTTACTGTACTGTTGCCAAATGCTGCTTTTCTAATAACTCCCAACACTGATGGCCACTTATTGTCACAAAACATTGTATTTGAGGCACTCTAATTTCCTTCTTCAAGTTTTCAGGGAGCATAGGACTGTCTCAGCATTGAATTATTCCCTCAAATCTTTTGTGCTCGTGCCCTAAGAAAACCTCCGTGTTTGTGTTGAAAACGGTAATCCCATATCTGATAGCAGCACAAAGACTAGACAATATAGTCACAATGGCACCTTTACACAGCATGCTCTTTATTCACTGAGATTTGTCTTTAGGAATGTGTATATTTTGTGTTTATATTTACATTTACCACTTTACTGGGGAAAGAAATAAATGAGCTATACCTTTCTTGCTTTCCCTAACAATAAAAATATCAATTATATGCTGCCATTTCTCTTCACACAAGGCAAATGGAAGACTTCCTGGTCTTCATGCTCATCTGCCATGACTTAGAGCCAACATGATAACAAGGTGACTGCAAGTCCAGAGATAACGCATATTCCTTTCAAAGTATCCTGAAGTCCTGACTGTGCTCCTGCACTTGTAGGAGCTAGATGTACTCCAAAAGCAAGGCTACTGGCAATGCAGTTAAGCAGTGTGCACCACAAAACAGTATGAGGCACCTGGGAGACAAATGCTCCTCTTGCAAAAGGAGGCAAAAAAAGAACTAAGACCTATTCTGTGCAAAACTTCTACTCATTCACACAGAAATATTGCAGAAGACTGGGCTTGAATATGCAGAAATAGTCTTCCTGTACTAAAAAGAGGCAAAGAACAGGTCATGGCCATTTGTTAGGAACTAAGAATGGTTACCTAAACTTCATAATGCTAGCCCTTGCTTCAGCATTTACTGACAAAGTGAATTTAGGGAAGTCACAAATTGCTTTGTTTCTCAGTTGATCAGTCTGTAAAATGGGCAGAATCCCCCCCCTCCCATTCCCCTGGTGACAGGGGCACTGTGAGAGTCATTCATGTTCATAAAGGAATTGCAGATCTTCATGTGAAAAGATTTTTAGAAGTATACTTTTAGAAGTATAAAGCAGCAGTATAATTCATCCTAAAGAGTCTATTTTACACTAATACAATGTAATACTCCTCTGTCAAAGTAGCAGCATACATAAGAATCAAGCCTATCAAGTTTAAATAATAATATTGTATTAAATTCAATTAATTAATAAGGGGGACAGGGATAGAATTGCCTCATACTCGGGGGTCTCTTTGTCTCAACCTCTTTTATTCTTTTGGTCCATGCAGGGTTCACACTTCCTAAATTTTGCATTGAGTTTCTCTTTCAAATGGACGGCAAACTCAAAGCATAACTCAGCCAAAATCAGAGCATTTCCACCTGATGTTATAACTCAGGCCAGGCTCTCTCTCAAAACTCAGTCCAGGTTCATCAAAAGGTTTGCAAACCTCAGTGAACTTGGCCTGAGCTTGGGTTTATAATGAGTTTCAGCTGTAATGACTTTCACCTGGTTTAGTTACTGAAGTTTTCCCACTGCTCCAATAAGGGCTCAAATGGTAACGTTTTGCTCCCCTTCATTTTCTTCCCCTCCTTCCATCTTATAACAGTATTATTAGGGTAATGTATTCACTTTGCTTCTTTAGCAAAGGGAAAAGCATCCCCGCTTTGATTTAACACCAAATGTGATACTATAGGGCCAAAATTTTTGCGCTCAGAAGTACAAAGAAGGTTCTAATTCACTTCAGTGGGAGATGCCCATGTGTATCCAGGGGCAGTAATTCAGACCTTATACAAACACTACATTTTTCATAGGATAGAATAATTCAACATGTTACATTCACAGTTGGCCTAAAGATGCTCATGCTTCATTATGGTACCCTTTATTATATCAGTACTGGGCTGCTATGTTTGAACATTGATTAACTACCTCCCTTGAGCCCCTTTGAAAATACTCACCCTGGTTTGTTTCTTCCAGGGGCAGATTCTGCTTTGCAAAGTGACTATAAAAATGGCATGGCTGCTTTTCAGCTATATTTTCCTGCCCTGATTGCTATATCAAATATGTTTTGTTTAAAAGAAAAAATATATTTTCTTTCC
>NW_005841866.1:2179614-2192114 GCF_000455745.1 Alligator sinensis
GTCAGCACCTCCTGTAAGAAAAGATCCTTGAGCCAAACTAGTGGGAAGGCATCTACCCTGCTTTTCCCCCTAACTTCTTTACAATTGCTACCATCACCACTGCTCTTCTGGCAACACAAAACATGAGCGTGCTACTGAAAAGCTGCCAGTGAGGTTTTAACTCCTGTATCACTGAGTGCTGCCTAGACCACATATATACAACCCGGTGGTTGAAGCAGTGGCAGCCACCAGGCTCTTGTCTCTGCTAGTCGTCCCATTCTTGCCAACCCCAATGGTGCTGCATTGCACAGTAGTAACAGCAACAGATTTGAGGAAGACAGACAAGGCTGGTGATCTCTGCAGGACTCTAACAGCTTTCATCCAAGCGCAACCAACTGCAGTCTAGTAAATAATACAGCTGGTGAGGCACAGAAGTCCACTCCCTCTTTCTTAGTTGTTGGCTCTTTAGCAATAAAAGAAGCAAAAACCAGTATGTGGTGCAACAAACCAGTACAAGAAACAGAAACCAGTACATGGAGCAATAAAAGGAGCAAAAACTTCTTTGTACCCTGGAGGTCCCCAGAAATAAGTGATTTGCCAATGACCAGATCTGCTGAATGAGAATGTACCATTTTTACACAGTCCTCGCTCAGCATAAAAGGTTTTAAACCTGCCATCCTGCTCTGTGAACTCCTCCCGAAACCAACAAGTATTTCACACAGCGAGCAGCTTTGGGAAAAGGGGTTAAGGTCAAGCTGTTAGCAGAACTACTCAAAAACACTCTCAAAATGTGAACATGACCCTGCCACTGGGAGGACAATAGGAATTCTACCACTGAATTAATTGTGAGAGAGAGCTCATTCTTTGGGATGTCTACATCAGCTACATCTGAGCGAGCTAGCTGAGACACCAGAAGCCGTGCAGTTGTGTTAGCATGGTGCTCCACCCAGGCTAACTGCTCTCTGCCCTGTACCCCTGGTGCTGTCTTTAAGCAAGAAAAAAATTGTGGGAGTGGCAAATGATGAATTATATAGTTATTGTACAAGAGGAACAGGGAAGGAAATGATTCAAGTTAAATCATGGCCCAATAAAGAATTATTCATTTCAGTAAATAATATTGACTTGAGTAATTATACTCTTCAAACTAAAAGTTACTGAAAAACCTCAGGTAATTTTTTTCACTTAATGCCAGATGGAGCAATTGTTTAATTTGGAGGTAATTGCTCTGGGAATTGCTACATTTTTACTTAGACCAACATTTAAAAAATGATCACTGGTCTCTTAGGAGTGGATCCTGCAAGATGGAGAAGAATCGCAGCTCCCTCTGACTTCCATGAGGATTCAGGGTACTCGGCATCATTCAGGCCTTAGACCTTCAATCCTTCTCAGGTATCAGGTCAGCTGGCTTTGCTCAAGTTCTGGGGCCCTTCCTGGCAGATTCATTGCAGTATCAGGGTCTTATTGTGTAAAGGTCCGCACAGTATTCCTTGTTTGCTTGTACAGGGAATTCAGATGAAAACTTTATTTTTCTATGAAACAAAGGCTGCTTACAGATGTGGGGAAAAAAAACAAAACAGTGCTTTACTTTAAGCTTGGCACGCCCCCACACTGAATGCAACACATGCCCAGAAGAGGCCTTGTGTTAGTTTGACCCACCTCGCCCCACGTCTGTATAAACTGTGCACTTCAGCGGGGCTTTTTGGCACTTTTATCTAATAGCTGATTGAATCATAAAAATGATAAAAATAAAAAATAAAAGATAAAAAGATAAAAATGCCAAAAAGCCTTGCTGAAGCATCCAATCTATATAGACACTGGGGAGCTGGGTCAAAATAACGTGTTTCCTCTTCCGGTAAAGTGCTTCTCTTTTTTTCCCCCACATCTGTCAGTGCCCATAAATGCCAGCTGATACAACTCACTGTGGAATGGTTTTATAGAACTTAATGACAATGAAAGAGTCAGGATTCTGGAGAATTTAATTCAAATTCTGCTGAATTCCCACAACCAATAGTGTTGAATTATGGCATACATGGCCTGATCCAAAGCCCTTTGTAGACAATGGGACTCTTTCTATTTACCCACATTGGGGAGTTCATGGAAGACTCAGAAAGAGATTTCCCCCATAGAGGTGTTCAGCGCACAGGTAGACTTTTCAGATGGCCCCGCACATTTATCATGAGAGCAGGTTGTAAGTTTCCTGTTGAGACAACGTTCCAAAGGAAAATAAAGTTTCCGTGCATTCAGAATTTTCCAGGACATTTATTTTTCAAATTTTCCACCAGAAAATTGAAATAATGTTAATGTGGTCCTTTCAACGTGATGCAGAATAGCTTGAATGCTGAACTGACTAAAAACAGTTCAACGGTAAGCCGCATTTTTTATTATGCCTCACAGGAGCTGTACTTTGGGCTTTTATTCTCCCCTGTGGTCTGGACTGCATCTTCCATGAAACAACACAGTCTCCCATTCCCAGTGGTGTTCTGGGTCATTTCAAATAATTTCAAATAAGGGATTTCCAAAGGTCCCATTCTGCCCAGAAGGGCCAACATGAAAATCTTTCATCATTTTCAAATCTGAATTTTCTGAATTTTTTGCTGGTTGAAATTTTTCAAAATATGTCAGTTTTACACTGGTCAGAATAAAAATGAATGTTGGAATATTGGCTTTGCTTGCAGAATAGCTATTCCAGTTTCCAGTCAACTCTAGAAATCACTCTATATTCAGTTCTATGGGAAAAAATTTTCATAAAGGACACCATAAGTCCTAGACCTGTATTTTGTTAGCCCTCTGATAAACTCCCAACTCCTAAAGATTGCCATGGCAAAAAGATTTATCCCACAGAACATATTAGCTGGACTTACGCATGAGTTTGGAATGCCTGGTTTTCCTGGCTGTGCTGGTTTTCTAGCCTGTTTGTACTTACCGAATCACAGAGCAGCTTGGCTTCAACTACTAAGCATAAGACATATATAAATGTTTGAGACTAAGGTCTGGAGCCAGTTAAAAAAGAAAACATGCATGGTTCCTGCAGTGTAAAAACTCAAAGTATTTCTTGTTGAATCCAGCTTTTCGTCGTGTTTATCATCTATGCTTCTTGTTTTCAATTTTGCTTGGTAAATCAGGTCCCAAACTGAATCCTATAATAATTAGACTTGGAAAATGTTTTTCTCTCAAATTTGGCTGACATGAGTATTTAGCAGGCAGTGCTTGTAGCTGGAAATTCTCCCCTTTTTTTGTGAATTTAAAATGTTTTGGTAGCCTGACCATCTCAGGAAGACATGGCCTCACTGCGTATGGGACCAGATGTAGTGGCAAACAAGTGGTATACAATTTAGTCACCTATAGCTCAGTAGCCATTGTACTCCAACATATGATGCTTTATGAGCATCAGCAAGATTACACCACCTTAACCCAGGCTGCAGATGTCCCCATAAGAGAAAGTCTGTCTATAGTGAGGATACAAGATACCATCCAACCTTACCCCATGAAGACTGACTGTATTTCAAGGCCCATACTTTCAATAATAGCTTTGAGGTTAGCAGCCTTGATTTTTGGGGAGCTGACTTAGACATGATTTTCTTATGTGCTAAACTCTCAACTCCAGCTTAAATCAGGTAAGAATTAACATCTCACTACTACTCTTCACCCTAGCCACCTAGCCATCACTTCTAATATTGCTACCCTTGTCAGGGCTGCAACACAAGTTTGGGAATACCTTCTCATATATTTTGCCTTTCAAATTCATCTTTCCTGATAATCTGTACTGCATAGTAGAAGGGATCCAGCCTCTAAGTATTTGCAAATCACAAAAAGACAAAATCTCTAATGGAAAATCTGAGTTTCCCTGAAGACTGCATAAAACCACAGAAAATTAAAAGACAAAAACTACACAAAAAGTAGTTCACAGTGTCCTCCTAATCTCAAACTTCATCATTCCAATATTAGGCAGACTATTGACCCATCATTGTAAAAAGCTGCTGCTCTTTACAGTTTTTTAATAATGTGCCCATTACTTCCTGAATTTATCAAGCCCGAGAATATAACTGAAGTGCTAAAAAATGCAAATAGGTTGAAAGCTGCATTAATGTGAAATAAGATGGTCATTCAATGTTAACCTGTCTAGGTTTAAATGGAGAGAACCCACTCGCAAATACAATGGGACCTATTCTGCGGCATCTTGGAGTTTTTCTCTTGGGTAAAACTGTGCCAAAAAACAAAAGCAGAAAATAAATAAATAAAAAACAAAAAAAAACCTCTTTCCTAATGGCATCAAAAACTTCATATTTTTGTAGCCTGGTCCAGATTTTGCACTGACATCTTAAAATTTTAGCATGTTTTGTTTAAAAAGCTGGCCTTGCCGTGAATGGGCATGAAGTGCTAGCTGATTTAAGAAATGCCATATTTTGAAGGAAAAAGATAAATCAGAAACCATGCTCCCTTTTAACCTCTGGATATTTTTTCACTCCAGTAAATTGCATATAGCAAGATTAAAATTGACTATGGAATGTATCCAAAGAATGGAGATTTTTTTTCAGAATGGACAGATTATCATGACACAGAAGTCACAGGGCAAATTTGGAGCCTTACTGAAAGTCTAAGAGAAATTAGACTCGTGACAAACAAAAGTAACATCTTTTGGTTCTAATAGTTTAGGAGGAGTTTCTGGCCAACAGCTCACTTAAATGGTCCCCTCCTACATAAAAGGTTTGTTACTTGTCCATATGGCATTTGTCTTTCTACTCAATTGTTTACTCGTAGAAAGAGGAGGACTGGGGGCATAGGTAACTAATATTTTTAAACTACTCTCTGAATTTTAAAGAGAAAAAAAGCTGTTGTGAAACATGAAACTTCCTGAATATCTGTTTTCCCTTTAGAAGTGCGTGAATGAATGTAGTAATATGTGTATGAATGTTGATGTGATTGGGTGTGAGTGCTGAGGAAAGTCTACAGGGATTGCTCAGTGTTAGCAAAAAAAACCCAAGAATTCCTCTAGCAACATATGGCAACAACACAAAATACTGCACATGTTAAAATGTGCCCCAGATCCACACTTTCACCCATGTTCCAGATTTCTGGAGTAGTATACATAAATGTTGTAATGTTTGCCCATTATCACTGCTTTCTACCTACTTGTGCCCCATTTCTGTTACCTTCCTCTACTCCACTTCATTCTACCTGATGCTGGAAAATTCTTCATCACTAGGGCGATCATACATCCCAGTTTGGACAGGACAGTCCCAGATTTCAAAGGCCAGTCCGGCCAGTTGGTGAAAATTAAAACAAGAGTCCCAGAATTGCAGGGGTGCGGGACGCAGTCCTGCAGAGAGGCAGAGTGACATGGTGCACCAGTCAGGCAGGCTGGCAGGCACCACTACTACTTGCCTGGCTGCCTGCCTGCCCGGCATACCATGCCACTCTGCCTCCACCTCTGCCTTCAGCAGGGCCACTGACTTGGCAGGGAGGGGGCGGGACTGTCCCAGATTTCCCATAGTCTTATATGGTTACCCTATGCACCACTCCCCCCAGTTTCCTAAGGGCAGAAAACCATTCTTAAGTAACACAGAAGACAGGGACTGTCTTGACTAGCCTGTCTCATGAGAAATTAAATATGTGAACAGCTACTCCATGTCACATATATTTTATGCTGTCTGTGTGGAGTTAAAATGGAATCCAGGTTCACGCAAGTTTACACATGTAAAGCCAGCATGGTTAAAATGGAAAGGGGGGAAGGGATGAAAAACAGTTGATTCCACTTGTAGTGAAACTCAATAAAACTCCACTGAAAAGATTTTGCGGATAAGACCAGATTTTCACAAAACTTTATTAAAGGACAGCATGAAATATTCAGGTCCTGGTGGCTATGGGACTGGTTTGATGAAACTAAATTCATACTCTGTGCTTCCCTTCCAAAACAAGCACATGTAGTTTGACGTTTAATTCAAGCTCTCATTATCCTGAATACTATGAGAGCATCAAACCCAGATCCTTCTCTGTGAGCTATCCTGGTCTTCTTACATGCATTAACACTCTTACTGACAGCAGCTATGAGTTGGATGTGTGCACAGAGCATGGGGTCTGCTACATACATGGATACAAGAGAACATGGGGTCTGCTGCATGGATACAAGAGAAAATGTCTGCAACGGCCTGCTTCTGGGTCTCAGTTGACATAAGAACCTCTCCTCTTTTTCTTCTCTCAATTAGCCGCACTAGAAAGACCCTGGGCTTCCCTCTCACATGTCCAAAACATTGTTGCTATTGGTATTAATGATACACATTTATTTTTAGGCTTACTTTGTCTACCAGGAACACAGTGAAGAGCAGCAAGTCCAACATGTAAGCAGTGGGATAGCTGGCAGCTTTGAGAAGCTTTCTTGCCAGAGTCCATCATGACTGTGTTTGCCACAAGTCTGGACTGGAATCACTCTGTAACATCAGCCCAAAGGAATTATGACCTCAGCAGCTTCCTCACTTAAACAACTATCTTGAAATATAGTATGACAGTTTTATCACCTGGGTGCAGATCTGATGCAGCCTTGCCTTCTGGAGCTTTCACTGAGGTTGCAATCCTGCAGTGACTTGAAAAAATGAGAAGGTAGTAAAATGACTGGAGCCAAGTTAGAAAAAAAGAGTTCCCATTGCTCTCTTTCTGGGAGCAAACACAGTCTACACCCTCCAACACTGCTCTGTTCCCACAGTAATAACGTTTTACTTTTTGTGGGGAAAGGAGGGCACTGAGTATGAGAGTAGAGAGGGGAAGGTACCAAGAGGGTCTTCTGCCTCTCATCTCCACTTCTACACAGGGATGGTCTACATGACCTCCATGTCTCACCCAGGAGTACTGACATGAAGCATCACCTCCTACATGCCCCTCCCCACATGCACCAATGCCCAAACATGGATCAATGCAGCTACCTTAGAAAGACTTTGAGCACATACCCAGAGCCATTTTTATGCCATGTCTCCAAAGTAACTATACCATCCCCTGCAGCAGCACCCTCAAGCACATGGCACTGGACTGACTCCTAAATCAGCAGCTGTGCAGCCACATCCAAGCAGCACTTCAAGCAGGCTAACTAGCATTTCTGAGTGACAGGGACAATTAGCCCACCCCCATTAATTAGTTCACCTGCACTGCAAGGCAGACACTGTTACACCATTTCCATGGGCTTTGGATCAGGCCTTAACTTTTGCTCCAAATAGGTCCTGATCAAAAGCCCATTCACTTTAATAGGTGCCTTTCCATTTACACCATGGGACTTTGGATCAGGCAGTTACCTATCCAATCTCTAACTGTCTAATGTATAAAGGATCATGTTATTAGGCATCACATTTATGGAGACGGCAACATGTACAACATGGAAACAGTTTTGTCCTTGCACTATTTAACAATCTATCCACGTTTCTATTCAAAAAAAGAAAAATCCACAATAATTAAAGTCTACAATGAATAATAAAGTCCATGATAAATAAAGTCTACCTGAAGCATACACAGATGTGGAACAAACCAAAGACCAGGTTTATTTGAACTCCATCACCTCTGCATTCACTGTTTGCTGATAATTTCCTTGTACAGTTCAATGAGCTGGATTTGTCTCTAGTTTACATCAGTTTCTGTTGCTGTAAACTAGGGCACAAAAATGATTATTTTAATAATCATAATAAAATACCTCAATTGATGTCTCTTAAGAAAAAAATAGATTTACTTTCTGGATCTGTACTATTAAGCTGCCAGAAAACCTATTTTTGTATTAGGTTCTCTATTCATACTTTAATAAAATGATAATAACAGTAAAGATAATAATACTTTTTCTCTATTTGTATAGCTCTGTAAATATAAAGGCCTGTGCAAGCCTCATATTATTATTATTATTATTATTATTGAAACTCATCACTAATTATATACTAAAATATGTGGATAAGCAAGTAAGAACATTCTTTTTAATATAGGTCATTACTAATAAAACAAAGCCATTGGTTCAAATTCAGATCAGGGCAGCAGTGGAAGAAGAATTATCACTATCTGACTTTGGTACTGTGATCTGCATGAAATGAACTGGGAGGTCTCTTGTCTAGTTTCCAGCAGAGTGTCTACATCACAAATGTCAGCTTCTCAATGGGCACCGCCTCACCTCACTCTTAACATTCACAGGAGAGGGGCACAGAGCCTGAACTACCTCCCCACTTGTCAAGGTGGCACAACAGAGCTTATGGGGAATATTTTCACTTTCTGGGGTCAATGAAAATAGAGTTCTACTGGTTCAGCAAATAAATAGAGGTCTTCCATGCTTCCAGCTCAGCACTGTGCAATGGTTGTAGCATGGGTCCTGGCAGATGGAAGATTAGGATTTTTCTCTTGCTTCCATTAAGGACCTCCTGCATTTCAGTGAATATTTAGTTGCTTACAGTTAGACTGAGGCCTGTCCCTTCATGAGTTTAAGGAAAAGGAGAAAGAAGAGCAAAAGGAACTTCATAAAGGCTTTTAGGTTGAGGCATGAACAGAACCCAAGAGATAGATCCCTGTGCTTGCAGCAGAGCAGCAATGGTTCATCTGTATTGCACGGGCAAGGAGGTGGCTGGTCACTCATAGCCCACCCACAGGCATGTCAGAAGCAGTTGTCTCATCCCAGTTTGTAATGTAGATTCCTCATGCATGCTTCAATTCAGAAAGCAGAAAAAAAAAACAACAAAAAACAGATTTTAGAGTTCATTCAGCAAATGGAAAATTTTTAAAAATAGCAAAGAAACAAATATTTTTGTTCCAGCTCCAAACAAAAAGAAAGTGTTTAAAAATTTCCAACAAATTGATTTTTTTTCAATCTTATCTCCAATTCTTGTTTGTATTTGATTCTGAATAAAGGCATTTTTTTACAAGTTTTTGGGGGGGAGGAGGGATGTTAAATAGCATTTGAAAGAAACACTCATGTTAACTTGAAAAATCAGAACAAATCACTCCAAATATTATTCCGAAATGAAACGTTTGAACAAACCATCCTGTATTTACAAAAGGTCTTGGTGTCACCAAAGTCTGTATATCATACCCAAAAAAAAGATTTTTGTGGGGGGAAAAAATTCCAGTGAGCTGAGAAAGAACTGAGGTATATCCCTTCTGATACCTCCCCCTAGGGTGTTACAACTGTGTATCACCCCATACATAGGTCAGATTGCAAAGCCTGTGATCTGGCCTTCAACCACCATGTACGTGCCTCAGACTTCCCATCTACCTGTTTTGCCTTTCATCACTGAACTGAAGTAATGTAGCTCCATACTATCCAAACGTTTTTATATAAAGACACAAATGAGCCCTTGATCATGAAGACAGACAACGATCACAATCTGAAAAAATTAATGGTAACATACACTCTACTCTGCCTGTGTAGTCCAGCTTCATTAACATACAGGCACGCCAGCCTGTATGCCCACTACAGCAATTAAGATACGGGATCACAACAGAACCGAGGAGAGGCAAACTCAATCCAAAATACCTAATTTAATTTTTTGCCCATATCTGAAGCAGCTGAAACAATATTGGTTACATTTTTAAAAGAGTAACTTTTATTGTCATGTTTATTTGGGACTACCAGCAGAAAAAAACAAAAATAAACAAAAAACAACAACACAGAAGAAGTCTATTCCTGTTATATTTCCTTATCTTTCCACCTTGACCAAAGTCCATCTCTGGTAACAACCCAGTGAGGCCATTGTCGGACAATGTAATCAATCTAAGTTATGCCATTTTCTGTAGGCGATGTAGTTTAGATCACCAGCAAACAAAACACAAATTTGCCCTAGGAGGGGGAGCAGGGGGGTGGGGTGCAAATCTTAGACCAGGATCTACCATTTTCAAACCAATCTATGCATGCTAAACTTCTGTTCTGTTACGGGTATAGAGCTGTTTCTGATCACTTATACCAGTACATCTGTACTTAGCCTCAGCGTTCAGCTGAAGTTAACCAAGCATGCTGTCCATTTGCCTCCTTAGAAAAGCATGTGTTTTCCAGGGATAATGCCAAGCACTTTTCTTCTGTTTCAGAGTGTCTTCATACTGAGAAGTGAATGTTTTGATATTTTGTCATAGTGATGGAAGGAGCACGGATACATATTCTCATGTGAGACATATGGGAGCCAGATTGTACCTGTCACAAGTTGCCAACCTGAATTTGTGGGGTGTAAGGGGACACATTCTTGAGGGAATTTCCACTTGACGTCCTTGATTGCTTTTGTAATATTTGCTTTGTGACCTTTCCATTAGTAAGTGTACAGCTTTCTTTGTGCTTCTATAAATGGGTACATCCACAGATATCCTTTGTGGGTCTGGTCGCAGAGCTCCTTTGTGGGTCTGAGACAAATTTTGCTCTCACGCTCTCCAGTGTAAATCCAAAGTGATTCCAGTCAGGACAACTCCCCAGTGCCATAACAGTAGGTGCTAAATGTGTCAGGTTTAGTACTGAAATCTCCTTTGCACCTGACATGGCCAGATCTAGAATGACAACATTCAGAACAGGGACAAGGTGAGTAAACAAAAAAAAAATACCAGGCCAAATTACACACCACATTTCTTGGATGAGGCTGTAGTATGTGGCTGGGAGCATTTGCAACCCAATGATTTATGCACTGAAACAAAAATGAGTTGCCATTTTTTTGTTCCCTGAGAATCTCATTAGATATTTCCTACTTTTTCAATTCTGTCATGCACATAACTCTCACTCTGATGTGCAAAAATGATATTAAGGGATCCCTGATCCTTAAGTGACCTACCAGCCAGGGGAACTATTTCATCTCATGAGCAGAAGGGAACAGAAACTTGTAGATCAGGACAGGAAAAAAGCAGGTCTTTGAAAACAGAAGCAGGGTGTGTTGACCAGATGGAGGAATCTAAATCAGAGTACAGCAAAAGACATGGTCATAATTAAGAACATGGATTAAGCCATGCTGGCAGTTATTTGCCTGGATCACCTGTGTCTCTCTGCTGACGTGCCTAATTATATGCACCCGGAGTGCAAGCATCAGGTATCTATGCACTGTAGAAGTTTCCTGTTGAGATGGGGCACTTAGGCCCTCTCTACACATGCAGGTAAAAGCATGGTGGGATCTAATGTGTGATCCACACAATTGCACATCCTACCATGCCACTCATGTATAGCAGGAGGCGTGATTGTGGGATTGCACATTAGATCCCATCACATCTTATCACCAGTGCAACGAGTGCCCAGTGTCATGCTCCCCCTGCACTGGTAAGAAGCAAGCTCCCACAGCTGTGAGTCCCTGAGTTGAGGGCATCTCAGCCATGGGGGCAACCCACACACCCCCAAGGCTGAGGAGGCCCAGCAGTCATGTTCTCCCAGGCTCACGGGTGTGTGAAACTTCCGAGTCCTCAGGATCAGGGCAGGCACAATCCCTAGGGCTCGGGGGTGCATGAAACCCCCAAGCCCTAGGGATAGAGGCAGGAGGGTTTCACACTGGGCATGGTGCACCCTTGCAGCTGGAAGCCCCTCCCAGCCACAGGGGAAACCCCACTACATGTACAAATTAAAGCTCAATACCAACCAGCTACAAAGTTAGTACACATTTTCAAAGTCTAACTTTATAGCTGGTTAGAACTTTTCATCATGTGGTAAGTACTTTGCATGTGTAGCTAGTATTAAGATAGTTGTGCAATTAACCAGTTAATTGTGTAATACTTGTAACATGTAATTAGAGCATGTTGGAACAGACTCAATTAATCAAGTCTGCTGTAGAATGGTAATTACCACACTCCAACAGACTCCAGCATCACATGTATCAGCATCCCTGTGCTGAAAAATGGCAGCAGGGGCACTTTAACTAAAGCCTGTGTGGTTAAAGTCGCCCCCGCCGCCTTTTATCAACGCAGGGACTGATACACATGACGCTCTAGGTGCTTTAATTAGAGAGACTCTCAGATCTGCCCTAATTAAAGTGAGCCCTCCCTCCTCCCCCCCCACCAACTCCCATGTCTTTTGTATAAATGCCCTGTATGTCTAAGGCCCTCTCTACACTACTTGGCGATCAGCCATGGGGGGACCCTGGGTGCCCCCCCAGACCCAGGAGGCACCAGTTGCCAAGCCAGGGAGGCGTGGGGGGGGGGGGGGGGGCCAACATGCTCCTCAGTGGACCTGGAAGTGGACCGGAAGTAATTCCAGGTTGACCGCCAAGCATGCAGGGGGGACCCCCCACAGTCCTGTCGGACACTCCATCTGCCCCACCATCTCAGAGTTCATGAGCCATGCCTGGTACCTCAAGGTATGTAGAAAAACATTTAAAGCTGTGCCTATGGCCAAATCACGCATTCTCTGAATCAGCATCGAATCTTCAGATTCAGATTCGGCCGAATCAAATCAGGGACAGTGATCTGAATCAATGAATCGAATCACTGTCCCTGATTCGGCCTGAATCCAAATCGAATACAGCCCATTTTGCACACCCCTAATGTTTAGGGACCAAATGATCCTTTAGGAGTTAAGCCATCAAGAGGCCACAGGCAACTTGAGGCAAAGAAAGATG
>NW_005841866.1:2197114-2225345 GCF_000455745.1 Alligator sinensis
TAAAGATATGAGCAAAAGTTCAGATTTGACATAGGCATCATAACAAAATTCTAATTAGAGTTTATAGTGCATTATTCCCCAAGATACCAGGCAGCTGAAGTGGTCAGCATTAACATTTTTGCATTATTCCTGCTTGCAAATTAATTCACATCAATTCACAGTAAAGACATTACTAAATGCTGTAGTAACAGGACATATAAAAATCTGTGGTGATGCCAAGTTTACAAACTTGTGCTCTCATTCAAAGATCATGAGATGCAAAAGTTAAGGTACTAAGTTAAAAGCAACCATTAAATTAAAAGCAGAATAATAAAACAAGAAGATAGACATGACAGGGATGAATCAGCATGGCTTCACAATGGAATGCCCAAAGGGTTCATATTGTTTTACATGTTTATTAGCAGTAGGGGGAAAAGGAACAATGAGGTGGCAATGTTTGTAGATGACCCATTTCTCAGGGCAGCTGAGTCCAGATTAACTGAGGGCTGACAGAAGTCCTGAAGATAGGAAAATGAGTGTCACCAGTGCATATAAAATTCATTATTGATAAATGCTAGGTCAGGAACTTTGAAGGAAATGGCTTCTAGATTCATTTTTGGTTCTAGATTAACCACACAGCGGGGAAAAATTAGGCCAACTTTGAAAACAGCTCAGTGACAACCACTTCGTTGCACCAATGATCAAAAAGAAACCAAATAGGATATATACAGAACTGGGATACAGAGTAACACTGGGACTGCTATATTGTCATTGCATAAACCAACCATTCATCCTCACGTGGAATGCTGTACATTGTTCTGGTCAACTTGTTTAAAAAAAAGAAGTATTGTAGAAACTGAACTGATTCAGATATCCAACAATAAGGATTAGAGACCTGGAGAGTCTCCTACATGAGAAGAGACAAAGAAATTATTTGGACGCTTCCATTTACATAAGCTTCAGAGGTTTCCCTTACAAAAGAGACCAACACAAAGGGACATGATAGCAGTATATAAAATATTGCATGTTGTAGAGAAGGTAAACCAAGTATTTCTGTTTATCCTTTTCCATAATACAACAAGGGACTATTCAATTACACAGAATGACAACAATTTGAAAACCAATAAAAAGTTACCTTACACAGCATATACTAAACCTGTGTAACTCATTGCCACAAAATATCACTAAAGCCAAATCTTAAAGAATTCAAAGAAGGACTGGATATTTATGTGGATAATGATAATATCCACAGAAAGGCTGTCTATACATGTGCAGCAAGGCTGCTCTGATACTGTTATTACAGCGCATCGGAACAAACTCAATTAATCGACTCTGCTGGAGTACAGTAATTACAGCACTCCACCAGACTACGCCATCATGTGTATCATAGTTTCCTAGTTTCATAAGTGTTAGGGTCAGAAGGGACCTAAGCAGATCATCAAGTCTGCCCCCCTGCCATGGGCAGGAAAGGATGCTGGGGTCAAACGACCCCGACTACGTGATTGTCTAGCCTCCTTTTGAAGACCCCCAGGGTAAGGGCGAGCACCGCTTCCCTTGGAAGTTGGTTCCAGCTCCTAGCCGCCCTGACTGTGAAGTAGTGCCTCCTGATGTCTAGTCTGAACCTACTCTCAGTCAACTTATGGCCGTTGTTCCTTGTAACTCCTGGTAGTGCTCGGGGGAACAGGGTCTCTCCCATTGCCTGCTGGTCCCCCTTGGCAAGTTTGTAGGCAGCCACCAGATCCCCTCTCAGCTTTCTCTTGTGGAGGCTGAACAGGTCCAGATCCCATAGCCTCTCCTCATAGGGCCTGCCCTGCTGCCCCCTGATCATGTGAGTGGCCCTCCTCTGGACCCTCTCGATGCTGGCCACATCCCTCCTGAAGTGTGGCACCCAGAACTGGAGACAGTACTCCAACTGCGGCCTGACCAGTGTCACATAGAGTGGGAGGATCACCTCCCTGGATCTGCTCATGATGCATCTATGGATGCATGACAAGGTGCTCTTAGCCTTCCTGACCGCGTCTCCACATTGGCAGCCCATGTTCATCTTGGAATCAATAGTGACTCCAAGATCCTTTTCTGTCTCTGTGCTGACGAGAAGGGAGTTCCCCAGCCTGTAGGTATGTATGCTGCTGGTTCTTCCTCTCCAGGTGCAATACCTTGCGCTTGTCCATATTGAAATCCATCCTGTTCTCATCCACCCACCTCTGTAGCCTGTCTAGATCCATTTGCAGCCTGTCCCTCTCTTCTAGCATGCCCACCTCTCCCCATGTCTTAGTGCCATCTGCGAACTTGAACAGGGTGCTTTTCACACCCTCGTCCAAGTCGCTGATGAAGATGTTGAACAGTGTGGGCCCAAGGACAGAACCCTGGGGGACTCCACTGCCCACATCCCTCCAGGTTGAAAATGACCCATCCACCACCACTCTCTGGGTGCAGCCCTCCAGTCAATCGGCGACCCATCTGACTGTGTAGGTGTCGACACCACAGTCACCTAATTTTTTAATGAGGATGGGGTGAGAGAATGTCGAAGGCCTTCCTAAAGTCCAGGAAGACTACGTCCACCGCAACACCTGTGTCCAAGGCTTTTGTGACCTGGTCATAAAAGGCTACCAGGTTGGTTTGACAGGACCTGCCTCTAATGATCCCATGTTGATTGCCCCCAAGCATAAACTCCCGTGCTGGTCCCTTGCAGATGTGCTCCTAGATAATTTTCTCAAAGAGCTTCCCCAGGACCCAGGTAAGACTAATGGGCCTATAGTTTCCTGGGTCCTCTTTCCTACCTTTTTTGAAAATGGGGACCACATTGGCCCTTTTCCAGTCCTCTGGCACCTCGCCAGAGCACCACGAGTGCTCATAACACTGTGCCAGGGGTCCTGCAATGACCTCTGCCAATTCCCTCAGCACTCTGGGGTGAAGATCGTCAGGACATGCAGATTTGAAGACATCTAGTCCCTCCAGAAGTTCCCTGACTAGGTCCTCACTGACCCTGGGCCCGGCTGTGCCTCCCCTGGGTCCATCTGGAATCCCAGTTGGGGGGATGTCCCTGTCCCTGCTCAGAAAAATGGAAGCAAAGAATCTGTTAAAGAGATTAGCTTTGTTGTCCGGTGCTACCACCAGATTACCAGCTATGTCCTGCAGAGGCCCCATGTTGCTTGGTACCTTCTTTTTACTCCCTATGTATTTAAAAAGGGATTTCTTATTATCTTTGATCCAGGTTGCTAGTTCCATCTCCGCCTTAGCCTTCCTAACAGCCCCGCTTCAATCTCAAGCTAAGGAGGTATAATACTCCTTGGTGAAGGCCCCTCCCTTCCATTGGGTGTACGCCTCCTTTTTGGCTTTGAGACATTCCTGGATGCTTTTGGTGAGCCATGGGGGCTTTTGTGTACTCTTGCCCCTTTGATCCGTGTGGGGATTGTCACCCTTTGGGCTTGGAGGATCATCTCCTTAAGGGACGACCACTCTTCTTGGACTCCCAATTCCCCTCCCCACTGGGACCTCAGTGCCTCCCCGACTAGTCTCCTTACCTCGTTGAAATCTGCCCTCCTGAATTCTAGGGCTGCTGCCTAGCTGCAGGCCTTTGTCACCCTGCACTCTGGATGGTGAATTCCAGTAGGCGATGATTGCTATCACCCAGGTGGTCGAGCATCTGTAATCCCCTCACCAGGTCATTGCCTGTGGCCAGGAACAGGTCCAACAAGGCATTTCCCCTGGTGGGACTTACAGGACCTTCACCTAACCCAGGAGGTGCACACTCGGCTACATGAGCAGTCAGACCTGGCTGACTGCTCTTCCCAGCAGATGTCCGGATAGTTTAGGTCACCCATGATGACCAGGTCCCTTGACTTAACTGCCTCTGCGAGCTGACCTGAGAATTCTTGGTCCAGGTGTTCCCCCTGGTTGGGTGGCCTGTAGTCGACCCCCACCGTTAGGTCCCTTTCCCCCCGACCTCCTTGTATTCTGACCCAGAGCACCTCAGTCTGCTCTACCTCAGACCCAGTGTTGTTTGTTGAGGATGTGTATTGCTCTTTGACGTAGAGTACCACATCACTTTTTCTCCCTTTTCTATCCTGCCTATACAGCCTATAGCCCTTGATGTTTACCACCCAGTTGTGCGTTGGATCCCACCAAGTTTCAGTGAGCCCCACTATGTCTGGGTTTGTGTTAGCTAGCAGGAGGACAAGTTCCCCCTACTTGTTCCCCATACTGCAAACATTAGTGTAGAGGCATTTAAGGTCTCCTGAGGGTGTATCTCTCCCCACACCCCCGCAATCCCAGGACTATCCGGGCCCCTGTCTCTTACCTGGGTACTTCTTGTGCTTGTTGCCTGTCCTGGCTGGGCTGTTCTTGTGGGTGTTTCCTGGTTCAGTGTTCCGTGGCTCCCTTGGTCCTCTTCCTCCCCCTCTCCCAACAAGCCTAGTTTAAAGCCTGCCAGAGGAGATCAGCCAACCTGAAAAAGAACACATGCTTATCTTTGGGGGAGAGGTGAAGCCCATCCCACCCGACCATGTCTCTTGTTCTGAAGTATGGGTTGTGGTCCAGAAAGCCAAAGCCCGCCACAAGACACCATTCCCAAAGCCACAAGTAGACATCCCAGATGCAGGTCTCATGGCATCTTCCACATCTGCTCACTGAAAGGACCGATGAGAAGACCACCTGTGCCCCTATCTCCTTCAGTTTGCCCCCCCAGAGCTTGGTAGTCCTTCATCAGGTGATCTGGACTGCTCCTGGCTGCATTATTAGGCAGCAGGGGCCCTTTTAACTAAAGCTTGTCAAACAAGCTTTAGTTAAAAGCGTCCCCGCCACTATTTTTCAGCGTGGGGACACTGATACACATAACACTCTGGGTGCTTTAATTAGAGTGGCTCTCAGAGCCGCTCTATTAAAATGCCTTCCCCCACTCCCAAAACATGTGTATAAACACCTTAAGGCTAGGTACAGATATTTCACTTATTACACATTAAGTACATTGAAAGCACTTTACAGCTGTAACAGAACAGATGTTCACAGCATGTAAAGCACTTTAAAAATGGTGGATCCCATTCTAAGTTAACCCTGGATGGATGTGGTATCAGACTAAAGCACCTAAGGTTAGAGCACTTTATTGAATATGTGTATCACATCCCACCCTGAGTCAAGGTAAATCATATTCCCCTGGCTTACCAAGAGCCCCTCACTGGGCAGCTTGTTAGCCTTGGCCAGTGCTCATCTGCTTCAGGCAAGCACCAGCTCAGTCCTACCTCCAGGCTGTTACAGAGAGAAGACAGACAAGGCACTGTCTCCTCACTGCATGGCCAGGAGGAGGTGGGGAAACAGAGCCCCCATGCCACGCTGCCCACCCCACAATTGCTGGGTTGGTGTGGCAGGGAGGCTACCTCCCTGCCCCAGGCTCTTGACAGCTGCAGCCAGGAGTTGCAGCATGGGGCTGCCGAGCCCAGCTTTTCACCATGCAGGGAACGGGGGGTGGGGAAAGTGAGCCCCCCTGCAGCACAGACCCATCCTGGCCCCCCAAGACCCAACCTAGTAAACTGAGGGGGGCCCACTTGGAATGGGGGCTCCCACCCCCACACCACACCCTAACCTTTTGACAGCTACAGCCAGAAGCAGCCATGCAGGGCATCCTGGCCTGTCTTTTTTCCTTGCTGGGAACTGAGGGTCAGTGAAAGGAGTCCCCACGCTGCATAGACCTTCCCTAGATTTCTGGGTTGGGTCTTGGAGAGCTAGACTGGCTCCCCCCCACCCCAGGATATTGACAGCTGCAGCCAGGAGATGCAGCACAGGCTGCCCAACCTAGATTTTTGCCACATAAGGAACTCTGGCAGTGCAGGGTGGGAGGATCAGAGTCTCTCGCTAACACAGAGATTCCCTCTCCCTCCTCCCAAGCTTGCAGTTTCAGGTCTTGGGGTGGACCAAACTGGGTCCGCTCAGCAGAGAGCTTTCATTCTCCCCTGGCCACAGTTCCCAGGAGGGCAAAACATGGCGCAGCCAAGAACTGAAGCTCTTGGCTGCAGCTGGGGGAAAGAAGCCCCTCTGACATGCAGACCTGGCCTGGCTCCCCACACGACCCAAGTCAGCAAGCTGTGGAGGGGCCTCACAGTAGGGGGATCCATTGCCCCTCCTCTCCCCCCAACCACGGGTGACAGTTGCTAGCTAGTGGCAGAGCAGGGCTGGTAAGAGGGATCACTCCAGCAGCCTCCTGGGAGGCATAATGAAGTGCCCCAGTGATGAAGGCAGGCAGGATCCAAGTCCCCCACCAACCAACAAGCATCTGTTCATTTCACTCCTGTTCTAACTTATAGTGCTTTAAGTAAAGCACCATAATAAGAGTGTTTCTGCCAGGGTCTTTTTGAACATCTGTATTTAGTCTAAGATTTCATAGATTCAATAGACATTAGGCCTGGAAGGGACCTCATAAGATCATTGAGTCTAGCCCCCTGCCCAAAGGGCAGGAAATCAGCTAGGGTCAAAGGATCCCAGAAAGATAAGCATCTAAATGTTTCTTAAAAGTGCCCAAAGTAGGTGCTTGCACCACCTCTGGGGGGAGTCTATTCCAGGCCTTGGGGGCTCGGACAGTAAAGAAGTTTTTCCTTATGTCCAGCCTAAAATGGACTTGCAGGAGTTTGTGACCTTTGGACCTTGTCATTCCTTGGGGTGCTCTGGTGAACAGGCATTCCCCCAGGTCCTGATGCACACCCCTTATGTACGTATAGGTTGCCACCAAGTCACCACTGAGTCTGCACTTCTCCAGGCTAAAGAGTCCCATGGCTTGCAGCTTCTCTTCATAAGACCTGTTCTCTTGCTCTCTGATCATATGCATGGATCTTCTCTGGACTCTTTCAAGCTTCTTCACGTCCTTACTGAATTGTGGAGCCCAGAATTGGATGCAGTACTCCAGCTGCAGCTTCACCAAGGCCAAGTACAGTGGGAGGATGATATCCTGAGTCCTGTTTGAGATGCATCGGTGGATGCAAGCCAGAGTTTTGTTCGCTTTGCCAGCTGCTGTGCATTGGTAGTTCGTGTTCATCTTGTGGTCAATCATGACCCCCAAGTCACTAGTGCTAGTGAGTGTAGCATTGGCGAGCCTATAAGTGTGACATGGGTTTTTTTTCCCTGAGGTGGAGCACCTTCCATTTCTCCATATTAAATGCCATCAGGTTTTCATGCGCCCACCTTGCAAGCCTATCAAGGTCAGCCTGGATCACCAACCTATCCTCAAGTGTGGACATTCTTCCCCAAAGTTTGGTATCATTAGCAAACTTAGCCAGTCCACTTCTAACACCAGAGTCCAGATTGTTTATAAAGATTACAGGTCTGAAAACGGAGCCTTGGGGGCCAGTGGTCACTGAGTGCCATGTTGATTTGGTTCCATCGACCACCACTCTCTGGGTCTGACCTCAGAGCCAGTACCCCAGCAATCAGACTGTAGTGTAGTCAAGGCCACAGTTGCTCAATTTTTCCATGAGGACATCATGGGACACCAGGTCCAAATATATGAATCTACCTCTTCCTCTCTGTCCAGATGATGTGTCACTTGGTCATAGAAGGAAATGAGATTGGTCAGGCAAGACCTACCAGCAAGAAACCCGTGCTGGCTATCCCTCAGAATGTTGCCTTCTATTAGCCTGTCAAGAATGCTTTCTTTGATAATTTTTTCCAAGTTCTTTCCAGGGGTTGAGGTCAAATTGATTGGCCTGTAGTTTCCTGGATCTTCTTTCCTCCCTTTTGTGAAGATAGGCACCACATTAGCCTTCCTTCAATCTTCAGGTACTTCACCCGACCGCTACGAGTTCTCAAATATCCTTGCCAGTGGCCACTCTATGATGTCTGCCAGTTCCTTTAGCACTCTTGGGTGCAATCTATCTGGACCAGCTGATTTGTGGGTGTCCAGCCTATCAAGGTGCTCCCTCGCAAGATCTACGCCTATGGTGGACATATATTCATCCTCACCCTGGTCATCCCGCATCATGTTAGGAAGGGTAGTCCCTTTAAGCTGGTGAAAAACTGACACAAAGTTATCATGAAGCAGATTGGCCTTTTCCTGGGTGTCAGTTGTCAGCTGCCCCAATTGGTTTAGCAGGGGTCCAATGTTGCCCTTGTTTTTCTTCTCACTCCAAATGTATCTGAAGATGGACTTTTTATTGTCCTTGATTCATGTAGCCAGTTTGAGTTCCGTTGCAGCCTTGGCTTTCCTAGTTTGCTACTTACAGCTGTGGAGCAGTGCAGAATACTCCTTCTTAGTGGTGTTTCCTGTCTACCATTCTTTATAAGCCTCTCTTTTTCAATGTAGGAGGTCCATGAATTACCTGTTGAGACAAGAGGGTTGCTGAGACCTTTTACTACCTTTCCTATGGATTGGGATGGACTTCCCTTGTGCTTATAGGATCACTTCCTTAAGGAGTAACCACTCATCGTGAACTCCCTTCCCTGTCAAATCAGGGCCTCTCAGGGCCTCGACAACAAGTATCCTGAGCTTATAAAAGTCAGCTTTCCTAAATATTAGATGGGTTAAAAAAATAAAGGACAAAATAAAGGAGATACACTTTCATGCTTTAGGGCATAAGACAAGCACTAATAGAACTGGGGAGAAAAATCTTCCAGGGGGCAATACTTCTAGAAATGTCCACATAATTCTTCCAATTCCTTTGGCACAGAAGGAGCAGTCACCATCAAAGACTTATTTCTGAACTAGACAAAGTATTGGTCTGACACAGTTTAACTCTTCCTCTCCTCATCTGTATCTTGCACTTATATTTTGTGCCTTTGCTAATGTAAATTTTAACAATCACTTTGCAAAATTGTTTGTTATTACATGACAGTTGATTTAAAGACTAAGGACAGACATTCAAAAAGCCAGACCCTGAACTGATTCAATCTTTGCAGGTTAATCTAACCTGCCTAGATTAAACCAATTTGCAAAAGAATAGGCATTCAGGAAATGCATGCACATGCCTGCAGTGGCTCAGGCCAGAAGCTGGGAGGCGCAAGAGCAGCCCTTGGCTGCAGGGAAGCTGTCCGCACGGGGGGGAGGAGGGGGCGTGGTCCCCAGTGGTAGCCTTAAGTGAACTGGCCAAGGAGGGGGTTTAATTCCCTGCTTCCTGTCTCACCAGCATGGACCCAGGCCTGGGGTCCACCTGGTGCTTCCCTCCTTGCTGCTGCAGTGGCAGGGGCAGGGGCAGGAGCATGACTAGTCACCGGCCAGCATGGTCCCCTGAGGCAAAGGGAACAAGGACGGGGTTTATTCCCCCCTCTACCCCAAGGGACTACAGCTGGAGTCTGCGAGCCCTGGCCACCACTGCCACTGATCGCTCTCTGCACAGGGCATGCTGCGGAATAAGCTCCCTCCCTGCCTCCTCCACCAGATACAGAGGGAGAAGGAAAATAACCCCTCTCCCTGCACCCTCACTTCAGGAGCCATGTTGGCCAGCCTCTGGTCACACCCCTGCCCCTGCTGCTGGCATGGCAAGGGGGGAGCAACCCTCATGGGGAAGCAGCCCCTTTCATAGTTTCCCAGGAGCTCAACCCTCTTCCCAGTGGGTTGAGAGCTGTGGCCAGGAGTTGGGGGCAGACCTGCTGCAGATTGCATAGGGCAAGCAGCAACGCCAGGGCTCGGAGGGGTGGCCATAGCCCCCCAAGGCCTTCCTGGTCCTGCTGTCGCTCACCCCATGAAGTCTGCAGCAGCTCTGACCACCCCACAATGCAGCACCCCCACCAGGAAGAGGCTTGCACTCCCTGGGAAACCATGAGAGGGGCTGCTGTCCCATGAGAGTCACTCCCCCTTGCTCCTCAAGTGGCAGGGGCAGCAGCATGGACAGAAGCCTGCCGACCTGACCCCCATAGGCAAGGGGGCAGGGAGGGGGGTTATTTCCTCCCTCCCTCCCTTCGGTGACTGGCAGAGGGGGCCAGGAATGAGCTTATTCTGCTGCTTGCCCCATGCAGGGAGCGATCGGCAGCAGAGGTGGCAATCAGGGCTGGCAGACCCTGGCTGCAGTCCCCCAGGGGCAGAGAGGGTGGAGGGGGAAATAAACCCCCTTCCTGGCCATGCCAGACAGCATCTGGCCATGCCCCTGCCACTGCAGCAGCAAGGGGGCAGTGCCAGGTGGACCCTGGTCCAGGTCCATGCCAGTGGAACAGGGAGGGGGGAATTAAACCCCTTCCCTGGCCAGTTCATTTGAGGCTACTGCTGGGGTTGGCCACACACCCACCACTGGAACAGTGGATCGAGAAATGCCTGGCAGGGACTGCTGCTCCTGACTGTCAGACCCCACTGTGGTCCGTGCTGGAGGGACAGGGGAAGGAGGGGGGAATAAACCTCTTCCCTGCACCCTTTACCTTAGCGGGGCCAGCATCTGGCTACTCCCCCGTCCCTGCTCTGGCTGGGGAGCAGAGGGGCAGGGCCAGCCCTGCTCCACTGAAGCAGAGAACATAGTCCTGACCAGGGCTGCAGAGCACGCTGGGATGCTGGGGGACTCTGGTTTAACTTAAATTGGGGAGGAGTCTGGGACAGAAGTTGCATAAACCGATTTGAGCTCAGTCAGTTAAGTCTGATATTATATTCAACCAGGTTTATCCCAAACAGGTTTTGGCCACTTTGAAACTGGTTTATATGCATTGAACTTATGTTCTGTTACAGGTTTAAACCAGTTTCTGATCACTTAAACTGGTTTATGTGTAACTTCTGTCCCTAGCCAAAGAGTTTAAGGCAGAAGGGAAGGAGAAGTCCCCAGGTTAACTCTTTACCATTTGAGTCCTAACCAAAACAGCACATCAAACCTCACAAGGAAGGTGTCTTCTTTCTGTCTTTGCTTAAACAAAATTTTTACTAGGCCAAATGAATTTGGTTCAGAACCTGAATGACAGGTGCTCCCACCTCATTCAGACATTGTGATTAGACTGGAAGGACTACAGAATTCACAGATCTCCTGTGGATCCTTTGCCAATGGGTCCTGTATAGACCTTCAACTTGGTTTTTGGGTTGCCCCTGCTCAAAAAGCTTTCTTGTGCCCAACTACTCCATGTGCCCAGAGAGCTACTATTTGCAGTAGTGAATTTAACCTACTGATTTCAAAATCAGGAGAATGAATAGAACAGTCCTGGGGCCAATGTGAAAAGAGGAAAGTGCTTGCTATATGCCTTCTCTTCAGGGAAAAATTCCTATCCTCTGTCTCCTCCTTCCTAAATATACATATGCAAGTATTCATGAGAAATCCTCTTCCTTCTTGCAACTGTTTAATACCACATGAGCCTGGTGAGGCCTTATCAGGTTCCATTTCCGTAGACTGTGAAATTTACAGGTGATAATATTTGTTATAGAGTTAAAAAAATGAGGGAGCTGGGAATGACAGAACAGATTGTTGATTTAAATGGACAGATTTCCCTAAAATTTTCTATTTCAATTCCCACCCCCTTCTGTTACAAAAAAAATATGTTTTGTTTATTTTTATTAACCAGCAAAAGAAAAAGAAACCATAATTTATGGGTTTAGAATATTAAACAACCCAGTAAATAGCCCCCTATTGTTTTAAAAAGCTGACTGCCCATTATCTCATTAAGGGACAAAAGGCCAGATATTCAAAGATATTGAGGTGCCCAAATTTCAGGTGAATCGAGTGATTATTCAAATGTGCTGCGGTAGGTGAGGTGCCTAAGTTTCATTGATATCAACAGCTTAGGTGCTTTCAGAAATCTCTCTAGCTACCTACCTATATCTTTAAGTGCCCTGATGCCATTGAAAATATGACCCAAAGTCTGTCAGACACTTACATGGAAGTTCCATTGAGGCCAAGGGCATGTCCAACGCCAAAATATGCTATTAAATGAACAGATTGGACAATTCTGCCACAGTCCAGAGTCTGAGTTTTAAATCGTCTTAAATGTCATAATGTCAGACTTTAAATGTCTTAAATGTCAGAATGTCAAAACATTTTGAATGTTGAAGATATGGATACAAAAACATTCTCAAAGGCAGCATGCAGAAATTGCCATTTTACCATATGGGTGCTATATTTATAATACTCCTGGCCACCTTGACCACTTTGAGCAAGTACCACCAGGGCTGGGACTGGCACAGCAACTGAGCAGGTTCACCATTCTGCTGCCATGGATCCATTTCTGAGATATTTGCCTCTCGTTATTTCAACCCCAAGTTATAACCTCATATGACCATTCAGCCGAACTAATTTTTCTATAACTATATCCTCTCAGTCTCTTCTCCCTTGAATTTAAGTTCACTGACACAGAGTGAATGTCAAAGGGGGATCATAAACTCTCTCAGTGCTGGATCTCTTAGTACCAATTTCAGTTCACATTCTGTCAGGCTTCTAGATCAAATTCATTTAGACAAGAATTGGCTCAGATAAAAGTTTTAAATGAGCTTTCTAACTTTTTCTTTTTTCTTTTTTTTTTTGTGCTTCTCACAAAAAAATTATTTAAGGACAGATCACAATACAGAGCAGAAAAAAAGTGCAGGAAAAATGCTGTGAAAATAAAAACTGAAGAAAGAAAGGTTTTAGGACATAACCAGGATCACAAGAAAGTGCATTGAGTAAATCTCTGACTAAAAGCAACTTCTTCAACTGCTTGTGAGGGATCAGACATGTAAACACTGAGAACACCTTTTTGCTCACTTTCATCTAAGATGGCTTCTGTTCATATGCTCGAGTCTCTTACAATGGCCATAGATTGCTCACCTCCAGTGCACAAGCCTCATTCCCTAAGATACAAGCAGAGGCAACAAGTCACAAGTTCTCCAAAGCCCTTTCTGGACACCAGATCTTGGAGAAGTTCCACCTCACCGCTATTGTGTCGTTGTGAACCTTGCACAGAGTCACACAAACCACAGAAAATTATTATACAGTACAAACGCTTAAGAACATTCTAGCCTCCATATTGCAATAATCACTCTGAGTGTGTCTACACAAGACACTTTACTGAGCAGTAGACCAATTTACTGTGCAGTAAGCACAGTACATATGTAGACACTTACTACACAGTACGTTGGTCTACTCCACAATCAATTTGCTACTTGCAAATGCGGGTAACAAATTAATTGCAGAGTAGTTACTGTGCAGTAACACATGTGTAGACAGCCAGCTGGAAGCAAATTTGCTCCTGGTCAGCTGGGCAGCATGGGCAGAAGATTGCTCCCTGCCCCCAAGAGATTCCTGCTGCCAGGGCAGGCTCTGAGCTCAGAGTCTGGGCAAGGACAATGTCCCCCTTTCCTGGTAGCAGGCAGCTCCCAGCCCCGGCTCCACAATCAGAGCAGGAGCCAGGAGCTGCCTGCTGCTGGGGCAAAGGAACGTTGTCCAGGCATGGGTTCTGAACCTGGAGCCTGCCCTGGCAGCAAGCAGCTCCCAGGGACAGGGAGGAATCTCCCAGCCCCTGCTCTGAGCATGGAGCCAGGACAAGGAGCTTCCTACCCAAGGAGAGCTCCTTACCCAGCCTGGAGCTGGCTAGGATCTGGCCCAGATAGGGACAGTTCTCAACCAGCCCTAGACTGTGTTGGGAAGTCTGCACACGCAGCCCAGAGCTGGCTGGGATCTGTCCCATTTCAGGGCAGGTTCCAGCCAACTCCAGGCTGCAAATGCAGACTTCACCATGCAGCCAAGGGCTGGCCGGGAACAGTCCCAGTCTAGGCCAGATCCCAGCCCTGTAGCTCTTTCCCAGCCCTGTGCCACAATCAGGCAATTGAGGCATGGGGCTTAGAAGAAACTGTGGGGGAGAGGCAGGTCCCAGCCCCTTTACTGTTAGCTGCCCCTTCGCTGAGCCCCTTTGCTGCTACCTGCCCCACCTGTGGGACAGCTCCTGGCCACCCCCAGCTAAGCAGGGAACCCCTGCCCAGCCAGAGGCTCACTGCTAGCTGCCCCACCAGCAGATCAGGGCAGGGGGCTGGGACCTGACCCTCCCTCAGAGCTCTTTCCCAACCCCATGGACTGATCGGGAGATCAGGACATGGGGCTGGGAAAGAGCTGTGGAGGAAAGGACTCTTCCCAGCTCTGTCCCCAATCATTTGCTTGGGACATGGATCTGGGAAACAGCTACAGTGGAGGGGACAGGTCCAGGCCAGCTGCAAGGAAGCCCCACTGGGCACAGAGCTTGTTCCCATGCGCACAGGGTTGGAGAGCTCTGCAGCAGCAGATCTCTTGTCCCATGCACATCAGGACCCCTTCCTGTGTACAGTGCCTGGAGACAGCTGTTCCCTGGCCCCATGCTCCCTGCCAGCCCCTGAGCTAGCACCAAGGGGGAGGCTGAACCTCCCCCAGGCTATTGCAGCGGGGCAGAGCAGGGTGGGAGCAGAGAGCACATGTAGACATGCTCCCCAGTAGGCTTACTGCATAGTATTTTTACTGTGCAGTAAGCCTACTTTGAATTAGTAGCACATGTACACATGTCCTCTGAGACCCTAATTTTCAAAAACTGGCAGCCTAACCTACACCCACAAATAAACTGGTACCTACACAGCCATTTTGTGTACCACATCCTTGTGTACCCATAGTAAAATCAACAGGAACTTTTGGGACAGCATATTTTAAAATCAGACCATCTACTTTGATGTTTAAATGTGTACTTAGAGGTCTAATGTCAGGCAGTCTTTTTTTTTTTTAATCTTGCCCAACATTTATATCCTCCATACGTCAATATTTCACACTTCAAGTAGGGATTGCTGCTTGAAAAAGCATAGTTTTGAGACTGGCCTAGACCCTTTATAGTACAGTAAAGTTAAAAGTATTTTAAGGGTAGTAGATATTAGGGCTGTGCAAAGCTTCGGTCCCTGATTCAATTCAGCAGAGATTCAACCCAATTCATTAGCCAAATCTCCAAATCCAGATCGAATCAGAGCACCCTTTAATCTGTCTGAATAGACTCGGAACCCTCCGAATCGATTCAGAGAGATTTGGAATGATTTGGCAATTGGGACATAGGCACAGCTTTAAATGTTTTTTCTACATACCTCAAGGTAGCAGGCGGCTTGTGAATGCTGCAGTGCTGAGGTGCACGGAGAGTCTCACAGAAACATGGGGGTGTCCCCAGCGCACTCAGTAGCAGACCTGAAAGCGGACCGGAAATACTTCCAGTTCACTTCTGGGTCCATCAGGGAGCACGCAGTGGAGACCACCTGCACCCCCCCAAATTGAATCAGGGACAGCGATCGAATCAACTAATTGAATCACTGTCCCTGATTCAGGCTGAAGCCAAATCCAAATCAAAAAGGGCCTGCTTTGCACACCCCTAGTAGATACTGTATACATAACAAAACAGAAGGAACTGTAGACAGAACTCTGGGGCCCCCCCAGTCAAGTACCTTTCCGGTACTTGAAAATTGAAGATTTGACACTGAAACTTTCCCATAACACTTATTCTCAAGAATAAAAGTGGCACTATGCAGAGTCAATTAATTCTAGAAGTTAGACATGCTCTCAACAGATATTTACCATTTCATCCATTTCATCCATACACATCTTTAAAAAGGGGAAGATGGAGTCAAACCAAAGATTATAATAACCGTGTACATTCATCTGGAAATGTGTGTGCAAGATACTGATGCATACGGAGAGAGGCAAGAATTAGGTAAAAGTAAATTGGTCACTTGTACTAACAATGCTGACCACATGTGTTCTAAGATGAGTACAGGATATTTCATTAGATTTAGTATCTAAAATATATTCCTTTTTGCTGGCTAAATATAACTTTTACAAACTATTTAGCATACCCATGTTCAGAAAGCAGTTCCCCTGCCATTCCTACCCTTTCTATTAAATATACATAGAACATGTTAATTCTGTGTCATTTTGCAGTTACTTTCAACAAAGCAAAAATATTTTATTGCTGGTATAACAGCAATATTTCTTGCTTTGCAGGTAAGTCATCATCATTAAATTCAAACTTCACATTCAAGTTCACAGTCTAATCAAATACCTATTTGGTGCATTTATACTATGTTTGATAAGGAAGAGTGGTTACACTTGCAAATGGCTGGTATGCAATTATGTAATCTGCCAAGAATGTCAGTGTATAACAGTTGTTTCTCATATTGCTTTCAAATGTGAACATAATCCTCTATTTTACATGATTAAATAAATACTTTCATATCAGTCTCTGAAGACTTTACCCAGCTCTTATATCTAACATTATGTATGTATGTACAATAGGCACTCTGCATGTGTGTGCCCATACTCTGTGGGTGCATCTACATGTTCATTAATGCATTGTAGTTACTGTGCATTAAGTTTAGTACTTAGATTACCGAGTACTAAATCAATATGCAGTAATTGGCGCTACTGCACAGTAGTCCAGGCACACGGGTTTTTCCAGATGCTAACTGCACAGTAGGCTAATTCTACTCTGCAATAGCATATTAGCACAGGTTTTGCCTGGCACACTACTGTGCAATGTTAAGCTACTGCGCAGTTAGCGTATCGTCTAGATGCAACCTGTGCCTAAATAGATATGCCCATAAAAAATAAAAAACTACAAAACCATTATCACATAACTTCTCGCAAGAAGAGCCTCCAGGTTTATATTATTTTCAAAATTTAGAATGATCATATAATACTATATTCTCCTTTGAGTTTAACAGGACAAATGTATACAGGGTTAACTGATGGAATCTCTCAGGCAGAATAGTATGAACTACATTTGGCAGCATCTCCTGTTCTAAACTGAATATTGGCAAAAAAAAAAGTTGTAAAGTTTCATCCTAAACATTAAAATAGAAAATGAGGGAGCCTTTTTAGACATGATATTGGTAACTCTTAAAAATTAACCTACCACCATCTCCAGAGAAATCTGGTTTTAATTGAATTTTGGGGGTATAAGGAGCATTATTTATTGGGTTCTTTCAGAAAGACTGTGGGCAAACACACCAAAAATGGGGAAAAGACTCAAAAATATATTCCCTTTTGCTCTTGGTTGATAAAAGACCAGTTTGAGTCCTCTCTTAAGTTTGATCTGGGTTCATCCAGTGTTCAGAGGATGTGGAGAAGAAGCAGAGAAAATGGAAAGCAAGGAAAAATAAAAGGAAAATTGTGAAAAATACGGAATGCAATAAACTGTGAGGACAAACTTATAGATAAAGAAAGTGAAAAAGTAGACTATTTGAGATCTCATCAAAGCTGCTTAGGCAAAAGGCAGAGATATTGAACCAAATTCAGCCATTGTGTAAGAGCCCACAAGCCTGTTAGTTTGTGTTTTACAGATTTATCACACAGTCTTCAGCAAAAAAGATGACAGACCAAATTCTGAGGTCCTTAGTACACCAGAAGTCCCACTGCAGCTGAAGAGGGGATCGAAGGATCTCAGAAATCGACAATCAGGAATTCAAGCATAGCTATGTAATTTTGTGAGATCTGAAGAAATAGTTGCAAAAGGAATACCACTAGTAAATGTGTGCCGTGTTCAAGTGCATACTGGGGCACCCACATTTCCGAATGGAAAAAGAACAGGTAGTTTGCATGGTTCCAGTAATATAGTTATTACCAGTACCTAAAGTTCAGCTTCTCCTCTCTTTTGCAGCAGTGGCCCTGATCTCTTTGCCTTAACTTTGGGGTGCACAGCATGTGACACTCTAGGGGTCAAAAGCTGCACAACCCAAAACATGAACACGGCCAAATTCAAAGGTGACTTTTGAAAATTCTGTCCTCAGTGATTTATCAGGGCTGCAAAGTTTAGGTTAAGATTTAATTCATGTGCACTTTACCCTAGATCCCCAAAAAAACACTCAAGTGCATGTTTAGGTGTAAGCACATAAATAATCTTTTTTTAATTTGGTGGCCCAAGTGACCTATAGCTATTCACACACATTTGGTCCCCAGTAAGTGGTTCTTCACATGAGGTCAGAGACACCTTCATAGATAGGAGCATGACACTTCATGGACAAGATTTTTAAAATTCCTACACATCTATAAATCCAGCTGAAGTCAATAGGAGGTACGAGTACTCCACCCCTCTGCAAATGACATCTACTGGGATTAATTATTTAATATTTGAAAAGCACTTTGAACACATGTAAAGCACTATACAAATGCTTGTTATTATCTATAATAATAATAAAAATATTATTACTGCTACTACATGCTTCAGTCTCCAGGGCAGTGAATCCAGCCCCTTTTGTAAGTGCTACAAAATTAATTTAAGGAAAAAAGACTTGGTTTAATGCAGCTGTATAATGGAGACCAAAGGCTGCATTCCAAAAAATAAAACATATACTTAAAGTAGCATTGGGGAATGAAATCGAGGGCACTTTCAAACTTCTATTTCAATGCTTCCTTATAAATAGATGTCTATATTTGTAACAGGGCTAAAGCAGAACCACATAAGTGTTTTTTCACCTCTTGCGGAGAAAGATAAGAGCTGAATCGACCAGATGTTTTGCAGGAAACCTCAATTTATTACTTAAGCAAACCTTGCACAAGCTAACCACGATGCCTCAGAATCGTCGAAAGGGAGAGTGTGTTGATTTTTTTTTTGTTTTGTGAATTTTTACAAAAGCCATTACAGCTCACTATTTAGCTGCTCTGCAACTGAAAGAGGACCTCATGCAGAATATCAAATAAAGACAGTTCAAGTGATCATTGTCAGGTTTTTGTATATGTGGAAAACTGTCACCTAAAGGAGCCAACTGTGAAAAGCAGCCTTCTTTTTTGCAGGTGCAATAATTGTGCCTGCAAGTGCTGCCATTTACACCTCTAAGTTCCTAATTAGACTTGCAAATCAGATACTAGGATGTCAAAATGGCATCCTAGGCTAGAATAGAATTTGCACTCACAGCATTTTATACAGAAATCACTTGGGAGTATAAGACCTTGGAGCAAAAGCACCATCCCCAATCTTGGAGCCAACTAGGGACCTGTTTGGTTCCCAGCACAAGTTAGAGCAGCCTTATAGTTATCCTTACTTGTAGTGCTAAAGACTGCCCCCCAGACAGTATTATTATGCCAGTCACCAGTGCCAGACATAGGTATGGGCGAACCAGGTGGCCACCCAGGGACAGATAGAAAGGGGTCCCAAAATGGTAATTTTTTTATTATTATTATTATTATCTCTAGCAAAGGGGGGCCCAATACTAAAAGTTTGCCTGGGGCCACCAGGAATCTAGGTACGGTGTTGCAAAGCACCAAAGCAAAGCAGGATTTCCCTAGTCTTTTTGACTTTGCCCAAACATAGCCTTGATACTTCCTCCAGGACAGGAGATCCTGTGCTAGCTTTACACCACTAAAAGGTTCCCTTGCAATACAGGAACCCTCAGCTGGCTAATTAAGAGCTCTCTGTGGATGCAATGTTTTGCTGGAGAATAACACATTCCTGGAAAAAAAATGAAGGCCATGCTGAAATACAGTGCCAGCTCCGCAATGAAAGTAAACTAAGCAGAGTTTTTGTCTTGCAGCCTTAATCGTGCCTGACCCTCTCCTGCTCTTGCCAACTACCTCTTTACTCAGCTCACCGTGTTTAGGAACAGGCAATCCTCACATCACATTTTTCTTAGTACCCTCTGTACAATAGAACATGTAAATCTGAAATTGAAGATCCACCAGTTGATGCATCAAAAAGAGGCTGGACAGATTCATGACTGAGAGATCCATTAACAGCTATTAAACAGAACAGTCAGCAATGTATCCTCTGCCATGTCTAAACCAATGATGCTGGATGCCAGAGAGAGTATGGCATGGGATAGATCACTCCAGACCAGGGAAACAACTCCAGCCTACTGACCACATCTGGTCCCAGGTGCCCTGTCTTCCAGCTTGAGGGTTCCCCATCCGCAGGACCACTGCTTTGCACACTAAATCAGATGCACAGGGCACCACCAGGCCTAACTGCATCATGACGGACTGGGCAGAGGCAACACAGGCCCTCGGAGCCTTATCCTAGCAAATGAACCTAGTGAAAGAGGTGTTGAGCTCCAGGGTCTTTGAACCTGATCCTGATGCACAGATTCTGATGGAGCCTAGTCCCCATGCTCCTCATTTGGCTCGCAGAGCCAAATGGTTGAGTGCCACTGATCTAGATATACTCATTTCAGTGCTCTTCCTCTAAAGCATCCACTCTTGCCACTGTCGGTGACAAGATACTGGGCTAGTTGAACCACTGTCACTTCTTATTTTCTTGGTTCTTTGTCTTGCCTAAATCTACTTGTACTAAATTCTCTATTACATCCTATCTCTTCAGCAAGGATGAGAATATTTATACCATTTGCCCTGCAAATTACTGAGCTGCAGTTACATACTGAGCAAAGGAAGCTTGCCCAGCTTTAATTCTGTGGATACCTTGCCCCTATGATCCATGCTGGGACAGCTCTCTGAACCTGCAAGGAGAGGAGAATGGGTGGCTTCCTTCACAACTGTCACCAACGTCAATCGGTTGAGAATCCATTAAAAGGCATTTATAAAAGATGATGATACACCTCTCCTTCACCAGGATCCTAATCACTTTAGGGAGCACCTGACCTATGTCACAGAAGTCACAGGGTTTCTACAGAAATTAGGATCTTTTCATGGATTTCATCTTCCTTCCCTGCTCCCTTTCTAGCTCCCTTTTTCCTGTGTGAAGATATTTACTTACCAATCTCTTTCTCTTCATGTTACGAGCAGAGAAGGTGCCCCCACCTCTGAGCAGAGCCTGGAAAGGACACAGGCTTTGCCTCCATGACCCTGGGCTGGCAGCTATCAAGCACCACGTTGCAAATGCATGCCCCATCTAACTTCAGTGACTTTGCATAGTGTTATGAACCACAGAGCAGTAGCACGTAACTGCACCCAGTTGTGTGCTACTGCTCCTTAGATCATAACACTATGCAAAATGGAACAAGGGCCAAAAGTTTAACTGCTGTGCTTGTGGCCATTCAAGAAACTGTGCATTGGAGTGGCAGAGCAGTCAAGATATTATTATGGCTCAAGAGATGTGAATTCAATCCCTGCTCCAACCACGTGTTAACATCTGCCCAAAGTCAACCCAGTGGTAAATGCAGTCAAAGGTAGATGGACAGAACACTAGCCACGTCAATCCCCTGTGTGCTGTTGGCTACAAAAATTGACCTGCCTGCAGCACACTAGTTCAACGGGCTCCAAGCCTTGGGTGGTTTTTTGACCTGACCGATCACTGTCAAAAACAGAAGTAGGACACAACATTGCTGAACTCTTACTCTGCCCTGCCTACCACACTGGCAGCTGCTTCTTTAGAAAATTTAAAGTTTTGTTATGAGGCAAGTATTCCAGCCAGTTGACTGGTATCAAAGTATTACAGACTCAAGCCTTCAAGACACTGGGTAGCCTCAGCTCCCATCAAAGACAATGAGAGGTCAGCCCTTGCAGAACTGAGCAGGCTGCAAGTAGAGAGAAAGAAAGTTAGGAAGAAAAGCGAACTCCCAGTTACACTTCGCAGCACCTCCTCCTCGGAGAATGAAAATACCCAGAAATAGATTCCTAAAGCTAACACGACTTACTCAGTGTAAATATTATGTTTCCAAGGTCCAAGTCTGAAAAGTTCACTTTTATATTGTTTTCATTGATATAATATATATATATTACATTCTTGGGTATCTCTAGCGATTTCACAATCTTACTATGATGCACTGCCATAGAGTGGTTAGCAATGTCATAAATAAAAAAAATTGTGAAATCCAAAGGTCACTTGCATAACTGTCATGAAAAGCAGTGGTAAAATGATTTACAGATGCAGGAAATATAATTCGGCAGCAAGGAATTCCTTTGGCAGCTAATAGAATTAATTCAACACAGCACATCGCAGTTTTAAGAGTGAGCACCAAGTGAAAAACAACTCTTTAGGAAGAAAGCTTCAAGGCCAGCCAAGCAGCTTGATGAGTGCACATTTAACTGCTAACCAAAACACTTCACTTCAGGAATGAACTCAAGATCCAACACCCCAGTGCAACAGACTCCAAACATATTGCACAGCCAGTATCATTCTGGTGGAAGGCTAATGGATGCACTGTCTACAGAGCACCCCTTGCTGGTGAATCCATAAAATGGCAGTAGTGAAGTGAGAAGGGGCATGGTAAACCCCATCTTGTCAACTAGCCAAAGTGTTCTCTAATGGCATCCTCTACTCAGGGTTGCACTTCCGGAGGTAATCCAACTGCTAAATAATTAGGCAGCATCAATACTGAAAAAACTGCAAAAAACAAGAGCAAGCATTTTTAATCCTTATCATTTAGTAGTCCTTTAATTGAAAAAATATATCTCTGGGTGCCTGGGTAATAATACATCATTTTATATATGTCCTGTAGTCACACTACAGACACACATGTGAAAGCAAGCTTAAGTGGCCTTTAAAAATAGCCCTTGCTGTTATGGCTTGCACATAATAAATTAATGATTGAGCATTTAGCACTGCTTACAAACTAACATGCTTGCTTCTGAACAGGATGCACAGGGCATGAGCCTGAAATAATTCAAGTTTAGTGTAATTTACTGGAGACCTTTCAGTGATGTAAGTTCGCCTTCTCCACCCAGGACCATAAATAAGGGGCCTGATCCTGCAAGCTTCAGTCATGTAAGTAATCCCAAAGCAAGGTGTAGCAGGGTAGCTCTGTGCCCTGGCCATTCATGGCGCCTGGAGCCGACTGGGGGCAGTGCTTCCTGCGACTTCTGCAGCAGCTGCTATTTCAGTGCTGTCACTGCAAAGGTGGAGGCCAGGACTGCTGGGTTGTCCCCCTCAGTTACACTACTGGCCCCAAAGTGGCTACAGTGAAGTCAGAAAGATCACCTGCATAAGGCTACGAAGAATTAGGCCCTAATTTAATTTCTCTCTGTGCTGTCCTACAGTTCTGGAGCTGCTTGTTTTTGCTTTTCAAACGGAAAGGAAATAAAACATCGCACTTCAAGTCTGCAATGCTCACCACGGCCACCAAACAAACAGCATGACACCTTGCAAATGGGCACCTGAATGAGGACAGAAAAAGCAGAACAAGACAGATCAAGATTGTTTGCATTGTCCAACTTTGGAACAAGTTTGAAATTGAATTTGAGGCCCAAGCATTCTTCCTTCTGGTGACACCCACCATTTTTTTTTCTTTCAGCCTTGAATGGCAATTAGGAAAAGGTTAACTGAGTGTCTTTCTCCTAGGAATCTTCTTCCTCTTTTCAAAATAACAGCGTTAGCAAAAGAAAATCCCAGATTAGGCTAACAGGTAGAAGCGTGGTGCAGCCCTGGGAGATGGTGTTGGAAGTGGGGAGATTGGGAGAATCATCCCAGCGGGAGACTAATACTCATCATTCTGAGCTGCAGCTGAGGCCCATTTGACTGACAGGCAGCCGGGAGCTGAAAAAGCTGCTCATATCCCACAACTGCTGGCATGCAGACTTGAAAGAGATTTATTTCAGGATAATTAGCTGGGAGTATTAAAGGTGGCAGGAAAGATCTGCAATTACTGTTTAGCAAACAGAACGGAGGCAAAAAAAAAAAAAAAAAGGAGCCAAAAATGAAATTAAAAGACCCAAATATTTCTCCACTTGAAAGTTGTTAAATAATTGAAAAAGTTCAAAGAAACTTTCTCGCATTCAAATTAGTGAAAGGGGCCAGGAACCAAAAACATGGATGGATCATGGGTGATGTGCAATCAGGTAAAATATCCCAAGACCAGGCACTCAGAGCACAGTGTCTACAACTTGGTCACCGTATATCAGACAAGAATTTTCCCCATTCCCCTCCCTCTTTCTAAGCTCTTTTACACCTACAAAACGGTGTGCTACGATGCAATGTATTTGCAGAGCTAAAAATAAAAAATAAATAAATAACTAAAATCAAGTTTCAAAACCCTAAGTTCCTCTCCCAGTCATTTTTAAAAGTAGGCCTGACATTGTGATGTTTGCTGCTGAGCAAAAAATGCAGCTCAGTCCAGTTCTCTAGGTACAGAAATGCAAGAAGACGATGAAGAGATGCAACGTTTCTTCTTGCTCTTCTTCTCCCCTCCTCTCCAACTTCGAACCAGCAGCGCTCCTCTCACCGCAAAAATGACACTGGTGAGTTGTAACCAGGCTGCAGACTGCAGTTGCGTAATACATTTGCTGGGGTCCTGGCATAGGTAACACCCCTTGTAAAATCACACAGCCAATGTTATGGAGCTGGCAGCTCTTTGTTCTTTCAAAAGCACATTTTTTTCATATTGAATTTTTGCAAACATGTTGTGGTTTGGGTTGGGGTTTCGGGGCGGGGGGGTTGTTTTTCCACTTGAGGCAAATTTTGACAGTTTCTTATTAAATTAATTGCTATGCACAGTGGGTAATCTGAAAAAGGACATTCCTATTTGAGATTGGTGAACAGCCTAAAGCCGGGGCATTCTTAGAAAAACCCGTTGGGATTAGAAAGACATTGAACTATTGAAGAATCTGGTTTGCAGTTTTCATAATTATGGAAAAAGTAACAAGGGTGCCATCTGTATTTCCAACGTCTGGGGGCGGGGGGTCCCTTCTGTTTTTAAAAAGAGGGATTTCTTTCCTTGTACAAACTAGGCTCGCTTAGAAAATTAAACATGCATTGGATATGGCAGTTTTCAGACTGATTCAATATTTCCCTGTATCAAGCCGGAGAAGCTTTATTCAGCTATGTCCATGTATCCTGGCAGTTGCTGGCATCACACATGAAAGCATTTGTGCCAAATGTAAATAAAGTTCACCCAACAAACACAGCCTCAAAGCATCTGAGATTTTCATCAGGCTTCAAGACTCATTGTTGCTGAGGCTCATGCTGCTCTTTCAAAACAAGGGGCCTTTTTTGCATGTGGCTCAATGATCTACAGTATTCTAAAATCATCTATTTATTTATGCTCTATTCTGGGACTTGCCCTCTGTGATAAAACACTGCTTAAATTGTGTGGACAGCAGTGTGGAAATAACAGCATTGCAGGGCCTGGCCCATTTTGTGGACGTTAGATAAAGATCGAGAACGCCAAAATGATTTTTAGTTGCCCAGACTCTTACAGAAATGAAAAGGAAAAGCCAAATAAAGTAACAAGATGGGGAATTTGTTGCCAGATGCAGTATGTTTGCAGTTGAAAAATGAGAGCTTCTTTACACAAAGGCACGTTTTGCCTAAGACAAAGAGTGGAATCAGTATATCTTGAGTTGAGCTGGTCAGGATTTTTTCAACAAAGCAGCTCTTTGTAAGAAAATGTCAATTTATTGAAAGAGAAATTAGAGGGGGATGGGGAGGGAGACGGACATACTATTTAAAACTAAACTTTTATTGGGAAAGGGTTATTACAGTTCCAGGATGGAAGTCCAGATCAAAAAGATAAATAAAAGATAAGCTCAAAATAGCCAATATCCCTGTGGTTTAGGCCAATAATCTGGTATACAGAAAACTTCATCAATGCACAAAAAAGATGCCTTTTGATTTTCAGATATGTCTGTAGAGGCACACAGATCCCAGAATAAGCAGGTATCTGGGGAAAAGCACCCATTTCAACCGCATCCTCTGCCATCTATTTTTCCGTTTCTTGCTCCTACATTAGGGTCTCAGTTACAACACAGGTAATATAAACTAATTCCTCAGCATCACAGTATGTTACAGATCAGGTCCACTTTTAAAACATGGTTTGTTCTCACCGCTCTCCATGCCCAGGCTATTACCATGCCCCCCAGCATGCAAACTCACTTTTAAATGCTTTTTGAGTCTAAGAAAGACAGCCTTGGATTTATAACCAAACTACAGATTTTCATTATGGATGCTTCCTCTATAAAACATCTATTATATGAATTCCCTTTACAAAGAGAAGCAAAAGCATGTCAACGAAAACTGCTGCACCTACTGCTGTGATATCACAGAGCTATGGAATCAACTGGTCTGAGCTTAGGATGTCATGCAAGCAAACTCCAACATCCTAATCATGGCTCTGACACCAACTCCCTCTGTGGCCTCCACAAATCAGAGAATTTCCCTATCTCAGTTCCTGGTGGATAAATATAAGGATGACTCTTTCACAAAGGTCTGTGTGGATTAATGATTTCATATTTATAAAGTAAATAAAAGAGGAGAAATTATCATCATTACTATTTACCATATCAATAGGAAGATGAGGGCTTTATCTTATCCCACTGATATACCCCTGTGGGAATGGCTAGATAATATATATCGAACTGGTTCCCCTATCACGGAAGATGCTGAGTGCCTTGGATTGCAATTAAAACTGAGGGCCTTGTTACATGGTAACTTTAAGTGGCTTCTGAAGCTCTTAACCCCTGGACTGGCTGCACGTTAACACATTTTAAGTGCCTTAAAGCTTAAAGCACTCATCATTCGGCTTAAGGTTACACCACTCCAAGGCAGGATTATCTCTAATCTGCCTAATTTTGCTCCTGTCCCATTAATTTGTGGCAACTCTCCACAGTTTTTCTGCCCAAGTTGAAGTCCTCAAGCATTCCAGGGGGCAGTGGGCCTGCACTGCCTCCCTCCACTGCTCACTCCAACAGGCTCCGCTCTAGCAGGGAGCAGATTTGGGTGCAAGCAGTGGTGCTCAGCCTGTCTAAGCAGGGGTGGGAGGACACTGTGTCCCCACCACTACTCAAACCAACTGGCTCCGCTCCAGCAGGGAGCAGAGGTGGGTGCAAGCAGTGGTGGGGACGCAGTGCACCCCCCTCCCAATACCTTCCCCCTGCTCAGACTGGCTGACCCTGATCCCAGTGGGGGCGGAGCAGAACAGGTCGGAGTAGCAGGAGGAGGCACCACAGCTTCCAGTATCACTTCCTTAGCCTTCGAAGTGCTCCAGTCCTTGCACTGCCCCAAGGGAGCAGGAAACCTGTCCTTCCCCTAGCTCAGGGGTAGGCAAAATGCATCCCAGGGGCCGGATACAGCCCGCCAGGCCATTTTCTCCCACCCATGGGGCCCCTAAAAAATTTAGAAAATTAATATTTATCTGCCCTGGGCTGCCTGTCATGTAGCCCTCGATGGCTTTCCAAAACTCAGTAAGTGGCCCTCCACTCAAAATAATTGCCTGCCCCTGTCCTAGCTTCTAGTCCTGCCCCTGTTCACCAAGCCTCTAGTGGCAAGTCACAGCTGTGCAGGTGAGGGAAAATCAGAAAAGGTTTTTTGCCGTAACACGTGACTGCTCCACTAAGCCAAACAACACTAAGCCAATTAACATTTGTTCAGCTTATAGTATAAGGTCTGACTGTGCCCTGAGGTTGGTCACGCTGAATGAGTCCAGGCCCTCCGTATACAATACCTTGTGTGGAGTACAACGCACAATGAGTTACACAGAATTTCCAAAAGTAACCTGGAATAGAACTCCATGACAGATACCAGTTTGTGCTTGAGGTTTTTTCCTATCTATTGGGAAACAGCCAGATAGTCAAAGAAAATTTCTGTTTAAGCTGGTACCGTACATCAGGCACATAAACGAACCTCGATGGACTTAAAGGCAAAGGTCTGCTTAAGCAAGCACCAACATGTCGAAAGCAGGTACAAGGCAATGATGGCAACATCCAAAGAAGAAGTTTAAATGGGATGATAAAGGTCAATGAGGCAATACTGTATATTAAAACTGATATATAATAGCAAAACTCACAGGAGCATATTTGTTCATTCCATTTATCCACTCTTCATCATGCACATTTGTACTCCATTTCAAAGGATCTAGGAATGGTTTACATTTAGAAAATGGGCTGTAAATATTCATGTGATCTTTGTCTCTTAATATCAGCACATTTATTCTCATAGTTTGGTTTATAAAATGTTCACACGTTAAACTACTTAAAGAGCATTTGCTTTTCACTGTGAGACTTGGAGGTTTAAGGAAATAGAAAATATAAATATTTTATTTATTTTAATGGGCTAAGTCAAAAGTACAGTCCTTTTTCTGCAGTATGTAGTTGAATAATAGACCCTCCCCCCAAAAAATGCTATTTTATTCATTTGACTTGGTGCTTCAGATCAACTTTGAAGTATTTCTTGGCTTATAATGGTAGGAATAAGAGGCCGAGAGAGCTAGGTGCTCAAATCTTAATGAAATTAACTGAAATTTAGCTGCTTAACTCTTGAAAATCTTTGCTGTGCTTGCACCTTATTGCACATCATGAATGAGAAGTTTTGTTGCTTGGAGTTCAGGACTGGGACTCAAGACCTTGGGACACAATTAAGCCATCAATTACACACACATGGCCTCAGTGACTCTAGTGGGATCTTTTGTGGCCACAATCAGGCCCTGGGGATTTGTATTCCCAGGTTTACTACTGATTTTCCTGGTTGACACTAGGCAACTCACTTCTCTTTTTCTATGCTCTGGTCTTCACTTGTGACTCACTTTCCC
>NW_005841866.1:2225355-2244892 GCF_000455745.1 Alligator sinensis
TAAAATAAAGACAGTAATAATATTTACTTCGCATAACTGATGTGATGGCTAATTAACACCAGTGAAATGCTCTGCTCACCTTAGCTCAGATGTGATATAGAAGAAGAAAATATTACTGTGAACTACTTTCCGTATAGTTATATATACACACATGTATAGAGGACTACATGAGCAAATGAATACACACGACTGTGTGTGTGTGTGTGTGTGTGTGTGTGTGTGTGTGTACGTACTCACATGTGCACGTACATATACTTGCATGTGCACATTTTATTTTACTTGATGGCAGCCAGGTCTAAATGCAAATCACACATGTAACTATTTTTAATGTAGCAGCCAGTAACACAGAACAGGAATATATCATTCAGTATATTTCTTGGCTCTAGTTTACCTAACAAATTTCAAATTTCTTAGCTTTAATAATTTCTAAACGCACAATTCCATCAGTGAGGATTCCATTCCTTTGCTCAGTTTTACATGAATATTTAGTGTCATTTTTTGAGTGCCACACTGATGAAGTAATAACAGAGCAGCAAGTTCTTCCTTGTTTCACAGAGTTGAAAAAGACACAATCATCAACCTAGCTACTGTATTTAAAAATTGCTGCTGACTGCTGTAGTAAATTCATGTCATGCTTTTTATGATAGATAATATTTCAGTGGCAGAGCCCCTGAATAGAACAAAAGGAATCTGTTTAGAAAAACAATTTCTGTTTACAAGTTCAGCTGCTTGGAATTCAAATATGTTCTTTACGTAAAAGAAACGATCTGAATCCTGTCGATAAAGCAAAAGCAGGCTAAAACGCTTCCAGGTTAGGGTACTTTGCACCTTCAACTTGTATCCAAGTGTAGCTTGTCTGGTTACTTACTTAAAATGTGGAGCTAATTAAGTGATCCTATATCAAAGGTGAGCTGTAATGCAGTGTCTTGCGTATTTCAGGTTGCATGTAAATTGAAAAAGGCGTTTGTCTTGCTCTTGCTGAATCTCACATTTCCTGTTGCTGGGTAGCCTGTTTGTTCATCCTCTGAATGCAGCACCGCTTTTTCAAAGGATACTCTGGGCTCTAATGATCCCATGAGTACAAAATCATTTTCATCATTTATGTAAGAGAAAGTTTATCTTGTGCAAAGTTTCACTGAGGGATGTACGGCAGAAGCAGGTTGCCGACTAAAACAAATACAAGACTTTTTCTACTTGGAGACAGTTCCTTTGATTCAGAAGTGAATGTCACCACTTTGTAAACAAAGAAGATGATTAAAAAATGCATCCTTTTTCTTAGAGTGTTCTCACAGTGCTTCAGCTCTCTCAAACCCCTATTAGGAGCTCCCGAAGAATACTAAAACGTAAGTACGTGCTCTTTGTTGGTTTTGTTTTATAAGCCAGGGCCATTGAAAGAAAACAGAGCATCCAGTCCAGGTGTCCCTGCTTGGCAAAATAATGGGTGCAGATTGATATGATCTGAAGGTAAAGGACATTAACATCTTCAGGCCTTACACAGGCACACAGCCAGGGAAGCATCAGAGAGGAGTTGGAGTGTCGTCCAAGACTATTTCACTATCTCGGACACCTCACTCCAAGGGCTCTTATTACTGGCCTGGGCTGCCAGGCAGGTGTTCTTACATCTTACAACAGAATAAATAAGAAGCTGAATGGGTGTACAAGATGGACTACTTGCATTATTGATTTAGTACGGCCAACTGACGATACCGTGAGCCCTCTTTTATTTATTTCCACAAGGTGCATCTTTCTCCAAACTGAATTGTCTTTGATTTAAAAGCAGGATTTTTCTATGAAACTGAATCCCATCTATGCACAGCTGTCAGGCTGACTGGGCTCTGCTACCCACCGCGGAAAGCTTTTGTGCTACAGAAATGAAGACAAGGACAGTGCTGTGAACATAATTTTTGATCATCCCTGTTTAAATATGCTGTGTGTCAATCAAAGAAGTTTGAAGCACATTATAATTACAAAATATATCCCTGCTATATAATCAGTATTGTTTGTTATAATGGATTGAACTGGGATAACTATTTCAATATGCAATCCACAGAATTTGAACACGATGATTTTACATACAGGTAGAAAGTAGATTGTGGATATATAGGCAAATATAAGGGCAAAAATATATGGAGAATACATGTGTGTGTGTGTGTGTGTGTATATATATATGTATGTATTCTAGGTATGTATTTTAACACCAATGAAATAGATATACACTTTTGATATTAGTTAAGCTCCGCCTCATTAGAAATCTGGAGGAATCATAGAATCATAGAAATTAAGGGCTGGAATGGACCTCGAAAGATCATTGAATCCAATCCCCCCCTGTTCTGGCAGGAATACTGTTGAGATCAAATGATCCCAGCAAGGTGTCTGTCTCGTGTCCTCTTGAAGTCCAAGGTTGGGGACTGCACCATCTCCTTGGGAAGTGTATATTCCAGATTCTGGTCACCCTTACTGTAAAGAAGTTCTTCCTTACATCCAACCTGAAACAATCCTTTAACAGTTTATGGCCTTGTCCTCCCTTGGGACACCCTAGTGAACAGTTTTTCTCCCAGCTCCCAATATTCACCCCTTATATACTTATAGATGGCCTCAGTCTCCTCTTCTCCAGGCTGAACAGTCCCAGATCCCTTAGTCTTTCCTTGCAAGGTTTGTCTTCTGGGCCCTTAATCATTCTTGTGGCCCTTCTATGGACTCTTTCAAGATTCTCCATGTCTTTTTTGAAGTGTGGCACCCAGAACTGAACACAGTACTCCAGCTGGGGTCTCACCAGTGCTGAGTAGAGAGGAAGTATCACTTCCTTAGTCTCTGAACTCAATAGCTAGTGGCAAAGTCACAAAGCTTGGACCTCTTGGACCTCTGAGCTCAATAGCTAGTGGCAAAGTCACAGAGCTTGCCAACACTAAATGTGCATTTATTATGAGTCTTTGCACATGCCTTAGTTGAATCTTTCCATTCACTCTCTATGGGGCAGGCATGTTGCAACTACATTCTCCCATCCATATTTTAGGTAAGATGATGGAGAAATGGCAGTCAGCTATCTATTCCTGTCCTTTTAAAAAGATGAATGGTGTCCCTTATCTGTGAGCTACAAAATTATCCTTGCCCTACCCTATTGCTGCCTTAAATGTACACTCAGCAAACTACTGAGTTGGAAATGTTTAATGTGCACATACATATACATACATAGATAAATACATACTTATATGTAAATATATATTTTCTTGCTCTTTCTTTTTCTATATCTATATATGCACTAGCTCCTTTCTTGCTCCTAACCATTGCTAAAGTGAGCTGTTCTTCCATGTATGATGTCACTCTAGTACTAATAAAATGTGAAAGTCTAATTGTATATTAGCAATTTCCCATCACATTATATTAATATACATCATACTAGTATCCATTTTTATTAATGTGACATTAAAGACAGCAATATGATTATTCTTCTTTATCATTATATGGAGGGGTTTTGCCTTCCTGTTTAGACCGGGGTGGGCAAAATGCGGCCCGGGGGCCGAATGTGGCCTGCCAGGCCATACTATCTGGCCCAATATTAATTTAGAAAATTAATGTTAATTTGCCCCGAGCTGCTTGTCATGCAGCCCTCAATGGCTTGCCGAAACTCAGTAAGCGGCCCTCTGCCCAAAATATTTGCCCACCCCTGGTTTAGACCATCAGAGCGGGCATCAAGAATCCTAGGTTTGAGCAACAGACTGCTATGCCTGGCTTGATTCTCCCCATATTCCTACACTGGAAACATTTCATAGAACAGTTCTACAGCTAACGTGGGACAAGAAGTTACCAGACTCTACCCACCAGACACCCAGATAACAGAGGCCAAGCCAAAGGGAAAAACTTGAGAATTTCTCTTTGGCTTTTGTACAGGATAAATCCTGAGACTTGCTTAGCATCAGCAGTTCTCAGTGAAGTCAGCAGCAGTTCCAGTTGTTCAGTTTGCCTTAAGATTGGAAGCAATATGAACGATAAACATTTGAAAAAGGGCACAGCCTTTACCTTTCTGGTTGTAGATCTGTTACACATGACCTCTGGACATACTTCCCTGGTACCTTTCATTACTTCATCAAGTGGAGGACAAGAAGGGTGCCTACCCCATCCATGACTGTCCCCAAGCACAGGTCTATCTTATAGCTTCAATTGGTCTGTTGCCCACCCTCACAACCCTCTGACATTCCAGGTGTCCCTTAAGTGTATATCTGGATTGCAAAGTTAATTCAGGTTCTTAGATGGATATCCCCATGACCCCCTTCCCATCCACACACAAAACCCTCTCACCCAAATTTAGTTCTGTTTTCACTCCCAGCCTGGGAGCAAGGATCAGAACCCAGGCACTGCTTTCACTTAGTCTGATAGTAGCTACTTTTCAGGGAAGACAAAAGGTTGAGTGCTAACAGGCAGACAAGGTTACTTGAGTGCTAATAGGCAGATGAGGTTCTTTGGGTAAATCCAATATCTTTTATTAGAACAACTCAAATAGTTGGAAAAATTCTTCTTTGCAAGCTTTTGGGTACAAATACCCTTTGTCAGGCTGAGGAAGCATCTGCAGTTGGTCTGTGCTCTTCCTGGACAGAATTGAAGCCATATGCACGCAAGAAATCCAGTCAGTGAAAATGTAAATTGAGGTAGTCAATAGGTGAGAGACAGGTGGCAGGGGGAGGGGAATGAATATAGCTGTTAAATAGTATAGAGGTTACATGAGGAGTCAGATGTTAGGCAGGTTATAATGTGCCATAAATCAATGTCTATATTTAGTCCATGATTTTTTGTATCTAATAGGCTGATGAAGTGAAGTCCATAGGCTTGTCTGTGAAAGGTGTCTTGTAAATTCCCTTTCAGGATTAGAACTGAGAGACTGGAGAAAGAGTGATTTTCTTGCGAGAAATGTGCTTCCGCAGGTAATTGGGTATTCTTGTCTTTCACAGATTTTTGATGTGTGTTCATTCTGGTGCACAGTTGTTGTTTAGTTTCTCCTGCATATTTTCCATCAGGGCATTTGGTACACTGGATGAGATATATAACATTTCTGGAGTTGCAGCTGTAAGATCCAGGAATGCTGATGTTTCTGTTGTGGGGTGTAATAAATGTGAGGGTGGTGGAGACATGTTGGTAGGTTTTACATTTCTTGTCATGGCATGGTCTGGATCCATTTGGTGTGTTTTGGACTGTAGGAAGTTTGCTTCTGGTGATGAGGCTGGGGAGGTTTGTGGCTTTTTAAAGGCTAGGATGGGTGGCTCTGGGAAGATCTCTTTAAGAATTGGGTCTTCTTCTAGTATGGGTTGCAATTGCTTGAGGGTTCTCCTTGTAGGTTCCAGGGAAGTATGATATGTCATAACCAGCGGTGTGCAATTCATGGGGGTTTTCCTTCTGTACTGCAGCAATTCTTCACATGGTTGCTGGATGGCTTTTTCAAAAGTATGATCTATCTCTCTGGAGGAGTGTACTTGTTGAGTGAAAGCCCTTTTGAGATTTGTGAGGTAATGATCACGGGTGTTCTTCTCAGTGCAAATTTGGTGGTATGAGAGGGTTTGGCTGTATTACAGCTTTCTTGGTGTGTTTAGGATTCTGTGCAGATATGTATGTTGGTCTGTGGGTTTCTTGTATATGATGGTATGTATTTTACCACTCTGGATAGAGATCATCATGTCTAAAAAGTTAAAATATTGAGTGCTAATATTCCTCTGATCCCTTCCCATAGTGTGCATACAAGTTTCCCCACAAGTCACTAGAGAAAGGTCCAAGAGCAGTTCAACTTTCTGCAATACAGTGAACTGTGGGATATGCCCCAGAAGTCCTGACAGTGCATTTGTATGAGGGAATTACCACTAAAGGTGCATTTAGAACTTGCAGAGAACCTTCTTGTGAAAGCTTTTAATCAGAAATGTTGATTTGTCAAAACTGAAACTTTGTAGAAGCAAACCAATTTCAATGGAAATTTCACTGAAAAGGAAAGATTTATCTGGGCCTGGCTGAAATTTATGGTTAGAGCTCCACTATGGAACAGCCAATAGTTCAGTGGTAAAGGCATTCTACTGAGATGTAGAACACTCAGTATCAAGTCCCTTTCATGCCTGACCTAGACCAGGGTTCCCTGGTTATTAGCTATGATTTGCTATCCTTCCCACTGAAGAGATTTCATGTTGTATAAATAACTGCATTTAATTTAGACAGATTCTAGGTCCTAGTGGTTAGGGTACTTGTCCAGGATGTGGGAGAGTGGCAGCACAGGGATTTTAATTTGGCTGTCCCAGGTGAGTGCTCAGTACTTTCACTCAGTGGGAGCACCTACAAGTGTGCTTTACTGTGCATTAGATTAATTTAATGCATAGTAAAGTGTCACCGTCTACACATACACTGTAATTAGTGTGCATTAAATTAATTTACTCCAGTGTAGGATATTTCCATTAAACACAGGTACTATCCTACTCCTCAGTAATTTACTGTGCTTAAATGCACATGTAGATGATGATGTCGGGATTAGTTTATTCCAGCTTGAATTGAGCTGGAGTATATTCAATTGCATGAAGTGCATGTGTAGACATGCCTGGTGACTGTTTCAATTACCTTATATGATGTAGAACATTTCCAATGGGAGAGATTAAGACCCTCCTTGGTACAGAACAGGAAAATGTTAGGAGGACAGGAATATTGTTTCCCATCCAGATCTATACCCAGTAGCTCAAAGTATGGGTTTGTATTGTGGCTGCCTGCCCTGAATACTGGGCTAATTCAGGAGAACAGATGCAGGAGCCCATCACCCAGGCTACCTCTGCAGTGAAGAGATAAGCCTAAGATTTTCTGATCTCTCTTCTTCCCTTGTACACCTCCATTTAACCACACTGTGACCCCCCTCACTACATGGCTCTCCAATACCTCATGGCTGTAGCTCTTTGTAGTCTATGGCTTTACTATCCCTATGTTACCCATCATTTCTGTGACTCCCACCCTATTGCCTCAAGGTCATGAAGAATAACTACAGGAACGAGTACGCAGTTACCAACTATAGGAACAGTATTTAATACTCTCAGTCCCTGGGACAAACAGCTGCAATTGTGGTACCCAGGATATGGAGTATAATTTGGACTTGTGGCAGGCCAGGTTCACAAGCCGGCATGGCTGGGAAAAGAACCAGCACAATTTTTACTCATACATTTGTCAAACTTTACCCAACCAAAATGCCTTCTGCACTCAGAAAGTTTGCTTAGTGTCACACTAGCTCAGACTTGAGTAATATTTTATCTGTAAAAAGCTAGTTATTCACACTACTCACTTTAATGAACAGTCTCTTTAGGTTCAAAATTACTCTTTGCATGAATAATTGCTCACTTGTATATATGAAAAGTAGGTAACAATCTGGCCCTAAAAACAGTGGCAATACTTGCACAGTAAGGTATTACACAACATTAGTAAGGGTAGAAGATTCTGGTTCTTACCTATTTTCAGTTGTTTCCTTCTTTACTTCCTGATAGAAATGTTCTTGGGACAGAAGAATAGACTGCATGTTCTGAAGTCTGAGCATATCTAGAGAGGTAACTCACAACGTTAGTTTAGGTAGGTAGGTATGTCGGTCGGTCGATCAATCAACTAATATCCATCCATCCATCTGCTGGGTTATATTAATACAAAGATCCAGAATTTAACTTTATGTCTCAGGACTCCCATATTCCCCATTCCTGTTCCTGGTAAAAACCAAAGTAAAATACCAAGAGACTCTAGGGCAGTGGTTCTGAACTGGGGGTACATGTATCCCCAGGGGGTACATGAAGCCTCATTGGGGGTATGTGAGATATATTTCATTCATTGTCTAACACAGGTCCAAGGGCCTAAAAAATTAATTTCCCACTGAAAGGGCGTACATGAAGTCTCACTCTGAGACCAAGGGGTACGTCAACTGAAAAAAGGTTCAAAACCACTGCTCTAGGAGAACGTTCAGATTCACAAAATACCTACCGTCCCATGAAAGAGCCTCATCATGGAAGACTTACAGCCTGATATTTCTGACCAAATGTTTTCAGCTAAGATTGATGTCTCTGAAGATCTGGAAGTTCACCCATTGCCCATCTCTCTTCACTAACTTTTTCAGACTGACTCCTTTTGTGTAGAGATGGGCAAAAGGGGTTGGAAAAAATCAGGTCCCTTTTGTACATATGAAAATGTTTAATGTTAGCTTGATCCTGCACTCCCCAAAGTCAATGGGGTTATTGTCACTGACTTTGCTGCAGAGTTAGGTCAATAATGAGCCCTTTGCAAATTCCTTTCTCAATCTGCTTGTTATACTGCCATTTCTCACCTGCTTACATTTCTGTTCCATGTTAAGGGTTCCTCTCCTCATTTAATACTCTCCTTTTTCCCCTCATGCAACTTAAACTGAAGTCCTTCATCCACAGCACAGATAGCATCACCACAAGCTTCTCTTGCCCAATCAGCATGCCTGATACTGCTGTTCTGAAGCAACCAGAGAGTTATTCAGTTGCTATTCAGTGTTAGGCCTCTCCAGTAAGACTAACAACAAAGGTATCAGTGGGTACCAGACATGAAATAGGTTAGGTGGATTTAATGACTGGTGACCACCTGCTCATGTCATGTAGAGTATATATGACAATGAACAGCTATTGTATTGTAGCAGCTTTTATGAAAGAGCTGATCTGCATCTGAACCCTTATCCTAAAAGCAAGGTGAATTACAGATCTGGTCCAAAGTGAATAGAAAAACATCAGTTGATTATAATGGACTTTGGAACAGAGCTTGTATCATTGTAGTTATTCCAGCTATACATTGAGTGTTACTGATCTTAGCCTTCAGTCTATACCTTTTTTGTTACCACTTGCTTCATTAGGGGATCCATAAGGACATTATATGAAGTCTTTTTTCCCCTCTGCTTTCAAGAGGTATTTGTGTTTCTTTATTTGACAGTCTATAGTGATTTGTATGCTCCTGTGTAGCAACTCTACTACATGGGAAAAAATAGGTTTTGTTAATGGTAAAAATGATTATATTAGCTCAGTGAAGCCATTCATAGAAAATACTGGGAGAAAACACTAATGAAGAAAGAAAGCTACAAGGTTCTTAGGATACTTTCATACTGCAGCCAAGTGAATTGCCAAGAGTCTCACACAAAGGCTAACATCACAATAAGCAAGTATAAATGTGTTTGGTTCTTAACTGGTTTAACGTATCCAGAAATATATTTAACCTAAAGGCCCCATTATAGATGAATTCCTTGTAAAACTATTTTCCTTGAAATCAAAGACTCTTCTTATTTCATTTTAATATGAACACCAGAAAGTAATGACCATGATTATTTTCCTTTCTTTAACATTCATGCTCAGCAGAATGCAAAGAGCCAAGCCAAACTGTGTGATCTTTCACAGTGAGGTAAGTGAGAAGTGCTTACGGATTGAGACTTTTCATGATGCGTTTCAGTCCAGAGCAAGCTTTCATTGCCAAATATAAACCTCTGAAGAAGAATGATAGAGAATGGAAGCCCTGATAGTCCCCTGTAACTGCAGCAGTTCTACTGGGTGCTGTGATAATAAATCAAAATCAGTTATGTAAAATGTAGAATTATCATTTGAAAATCACTCTCTTTGAATAATTCAATCATTGACTTTCACATCAAACAACCATTCCAGCCACCCACACACACAGTTCAGTCTCACACTTAGTCTTAAACTCTCTTTAATTATCAGCATTAACCTATCACATTACTATTTCATTCTTATTTCATGCTGGGGGAGGGGTCAGTGATTATGATAAATCACAACGAACTGGAAGACTTTGAGCTGTCCTTCTGCTCCTCTTTTGCAGAGTTTCCTTGATCGGCTTGCGACAGTGAACTTCACAGGCCTGCTTTTGTCCTGAGCGAGAACAAGGACAGATAAGCAGCATCCTTTGTGATAAATGCATCTTCAATGTCAGTCAAAAAGTAAGCCTTGGAATGTCTTAATACAGAGCAGCATACCTGTCTGAGATTGTATCTTTGAACCTCAACATGGAGCAAAGTATAGCACAGAGTGAAATGTTTAGCTGTATTCACGTGCTCTCCCCCTCATTTCTTACAAATTAATCAAAAAAATGCATGAAGTCCAGTTTTTATCTATATTTCACTGGGTGTTAAAAAAAACACAAGGATCCTTCTCTAGACCTCATTTCAGGAAAACTTTCTCAGTAATCAGCAGCACAGGTGAGCCTTCAATAAGTGTCTTATTGTGACGTTCATAATGCCTCGCATCAAACATTCTCCATTGTGTTCATCAGGGACCCTGCGTTCAGTTCAGATGGTGCCTGCTGCTCTAGATTCTGATCTCAGTTGAACTGGTACAAATCTAGAGTAACTCCACTTAGGCCAGTATATCTGAAATCAGATTCTGGCTCTTATTGCTTGGTGACCCACATGAGTTTTGGCAGCACTTGAATGGCACAAAATTGGGGCTCTGGGGAAATTTCTGAAGAATGAAACCCTAGGGGAAGAGGAAAAAAGAAGGCCAGAGGGCTACTGAAAGAGAAGAGGGAGACTGTAAGAAAACTGAGCGCCACTGGGTACAGGCTGCCTCCGCACAAAGTTATGTGATTAAGTGGCTGAATTTTATTTTTCACAGAGCCAGACACTGTCTGGAACACCTCAGGGCCTAACTTAACGAAAAGTTCTTCCTTTGTTTTAAATTGCAATAAAGTTGGTGTTGTATAATTTTTAAACACAATAATTTATACATGGCTTCCATGGTGAGTAGTGCACGCCTCACCAAAGAGAGAAAAAGTGCACCCTATAGGAGACTGCTGTGGGTTAGTTTGTGATTCAGATCTGAATGTGGGTAACTGGGAGCAGAAAAGGGTTGCTCGGGTCTCACAAACCTTTAGTAAACAAGCCAGATGTGTAACGTATTTATCCAGAGCAAAAAGGTTTATTCACTTCAAAATTTAATTCATTATTTTTTCTTGTACTTTGACGACATGTTTAAGTTGGTTTCACATTTTATTTGTCTACTGAGCTGCCTAACTTAGGGAAATTAGTATTGTGTGTGCAGTTTGATTTAATTAGTAATTGGGGAAATAGGTCTGGCATGTTTCATGGAGGCTTGGGGAAATTGTCAATTAGCATTGTGTTAATTGGTGTCTGCTGTCCTTGCTTTTTAGTTTTTAACCCCTTTTACCTTGTTCCCACTTCCAGTATGTAAAATCTGGCTGCTTATTATTCTTTAAGTAAAGGATTAATTGCTTGAATTCCTGCCTGTGCTCAGTGTCCTTTTTTCCCCCAGTGTGGTGGGATTTGAGCATGTCTGTAGGGTAGGCTTTCTGATTTCTTTCAGGCCCAGGCCTCCTGGCATTTATTTTAGAGGTTTCAGTAGAATTATCCTATTGAGCCTTGAACGGCCTCTGCTTGGGGCAAGGTTTTTGCTTTCAATAGGAATCCTGTGCGTTCTTCAATATAGTAGGTGACCTCTTCAAATTACTTGTGTATTTGAAGTTTACTGGGATCCTAAAGAGTGCATGATAGCATGTCGTGATGGAATTCAGCAGACACAACAGGGAAGCCATATTTTCACTTGCCTGACCCTACCTCAGGGGAAGACTGGAGCTTCCTCATATGTTTCTTGGCTTCCAACCTAAATGACTGAGGGTAAACTCCAGACTGGCCCTTTAGGAAATTCTAGCTTAGGGGTCAGCATACCTAAAGCATCAGGAGAGTGATTCAAGGAACTGGAGTAAGGTACCTAGATTCTCTTTCCAGTCAATAATGAGTCAGGCACCTCCAAAGGGCAATTCAGGGTGCAAAAAAGTATTCAAATTACCCGACTCAGGTTAGGTGGCTTACTTAGAGTCCCCTAAATCTGAGTCAGGTTCTCCTGAATGCAGGTATTCAAGCAGGCAGCCTGAAGTAAGTAAATCAGGGACAGGGGCTGGGCTAAGAGGTCTGCAGCAGGGGGTGGGGGCTCTGCTGCCTGGTTGGGGAAGGTAGCCAGGGGGGTTAAAACAGTATAGCTCCAGGGCTGTAGCAAGCAGCTGGGCTCTACCAGACCTGGGTCACCCTTGAGGTGAACTAATTTAAGATTGGGCATGCCATTTTTAGGACAATTTAAGCTATGTGAATGCTTGCATGCTCAGCCATTTAAATTCCCCTATGCTCAGTTAGGGAGATCTACATGAAACACTTGCCCAGGAAGCTGCTTTGAGTTAGCCGATAAGAAACACTGAACATAAGGGTGCATTTGAACTTCTACTTCTCTTTGGCACGCTGGCACCTGACTCAGCTATAAAGCGGGCAACTTCATCCTCTAGGCCCCCAGACCTTAGAGTCATCTTCTGAGAGGTGTGGTGTACCACTGCCCACCTTTTCTATAATATTCAATAGATAGAGCACCTGTCTATAAGCAAGAGACCTGGTTTATAAGCCCACCTCAACCAGAGGTGATTTGAGATCTCTTTTTCAAATTTAGGTGCCCACATTCTGCTTAAGGCACTTAAGAGTCTAGTAGACCAATCTGGATTTGGCCCTAAAACAGTAAGTGGCACAGGGTACCAGACTGAACTAGTTCACATAGCAAAATGCAGATCTGAAGAAGAGTAATTTGAACCAAAAATCTGGTCAACCTGTAGCAAAACCCCCAGTTTTTCACTTTTTTTTTTTTTAATTTAAAAATACATTCCCTCTCCTCCCCCAACCATTTCTGACTTTCTCTCTGCCCTCTATATTCCTTATAAGTAGTTATAAATAGTCATAGATAAACTAAGTTCTTATATGCCATTATTGTGACAAGCCCCTTTTTATATTGTAAATAATGTTCTGGTATTTTTGTATTGATTTTTACTGTTTTATATTGTATTCCTATTATGTTTGTATTGGTTTTTATTGTTTTACATTGATATTGTATGATTTAAGCCTGTTCCTGTAAGTTAACCAAAGTAATGTCAACCCTCCATCTTGTAATATTCAGTTTCCATCTTGTAATGCCAAGTCTCCATTTTGTGTCCCCTGCCCAGGCATACTATATTGTAACTGTGTTACAACTATGACTTATACCTACCCCTCCTATGTAAATTGGTTCCTGAGTGAATGAGGATGAATGAGGGTGCTTGAGACATAATGGTAGCAGGCCTAAAAATAGCTCCTGCTCAATGACCAGGCCATCAACTAAATGACCAGACCATCAACTCAACGACCAGACCACTGCCTTGCATTGACTTTCCCTGAAACCACAGACCAACTCCCAGGACCCAATATTTGAAAGATGAAGACCCTCCAAGAAACCAGCAACATAGAGACAACAAACAGAAATAAAAACCAGAAACTCCACCATTGTATCCCACCGGACAATGAGGACACCTGGAACTGCAGTACCTCATCTGAACAGAACTGGCCCTTGCCTGGGCATGTCCTGCCCATTGGAGTCACAGGTAGTCCCTATAAAAGGGGTGGTAGAGTGTGACCTCCTTGGACCAGCACTATACCACACCACCTATCCATCCAGAGGCCCTGTCAGTGACCGCCTCTGGATAACACCTTGCTGGAGGAGACCCCAAATGGCCATCGAAGATCAACTCTCAACCTGGGATAGGCAGCCATCATCCACATCTTCCCTTAAAACAAGGGATCTGAGTTCTATTTCTACCCACTTTGACTCTAATTCCTCTACTAAGTCTTTTTCTTCCTGCTATCATTGTGTGAGTGCGTGTGGGAGTTTGTGTGTGTGTGGGAACCAATAATTTCATGGTCCGTATATGGTGTTGCCTGTCTAATAAAACTGATATTTTTGGACCCTGAGATGACCTTTGTCTTGCTGCAGGCTCCTCACTTAATCCCCACTCTCTTTGTCCCCGCATCTGACCCAACCTCGTGTCTAACTCCCATCCCTCTGTCCCTCTGCTCCCGGCTCTCTACCACATTTGACCCCTGTCCCAGCTCTTCCTCTACGTCCCAGCTTCTCTGCCAGCTTCCTGCTCCCTTGGCTCACCGCTGTTCCATCACCTCCACCTCTCCTGACCTCCCAGCTCTGCTCCATGACCTCCACCTCCCAGCTTTTAGCTTTCTTTCCCTGGCTCTTATCTGCCTCCACCTCCCAGCTCTCTACCCCGGCTTTCCCCGCCACCTCTCTGGCTTCTGCCAGCTGTTTCCCCACAGCTTCCTACATCCACCTCTGCTGCCCCTGCTCTCCCAACTCCATGACCAGCTCTCCACTGCCTCCTTTGCCCAGGACCCCAAGTGCCCCCTAGTCACCAAACACCCCAATTGCCCCTTAATATTAACACACACAGCCACTGAAGTGCATGTTTGCTTGTGTGTATGTGTGTGGACCCATAGTGTCATATGTGCAGTTTGCATGTGCGTGTATAATTTTGTGTCATGCTCTCCTGCCTAACAGTGCAATATTGAGATCCTGACCATTGATCTGATGCATGACAAGTCAACACAGCATCTTTTCTAACTATACAGTTTGTTGGTCCAAAAAAAAATCACCAAAAACCCTTGCTTCTCACATATTTCATGGATCCTCGTGGCTACAATACTACTCCCAACCATCTCAGGAATAACTTCAGTACTATAAGTAGTGCTCTTTATTTTGAAGGGGGCTGTGGTACCCCTTCATTTTCCAGCCTACTTCCCAATCCCATGAAATAAACACACATAAAACCATTATTCTGGCAGCAGCTCCCACTGAATATCATTAACGACTTCTCACAAACCTGCCAGAGAAGGCACCTTCAGCTAGAGTGCAACATTATGATGCTTGCTGACTCCTCAGCATTTCCAGTTGTTACTAAAGAAGTAAAGGATCACTCCCCAAAAGCATCATCATCAATGATATTAAAAAAACAACTGTGCACACTAGTCACAAAAGAATGTGACAAGTACACAGCTAACTGGATGTTTTGTTGACACCACCTTCTCAGTAAGAAGATCCAAGTTAGTATCTGGAACAGACACCACCACATATTACAAACACAGGACTGAAACGGACTTTCTGAAGCAGTGCTTCTGTCCCCTCCATTTGTCCCTCAGGGTCCACCAGGATGATATTCCACATCAGGAAGAAAGCAGGAAAGCCAGGCTGCTACCAATGCCTAGGTCAGTGCCACAACGGGCAACTGTCAGGCAAAATATGTTCATATGATCCCCAGAAGTGGACAATGGCCCTCCTTCATCCACAATATTGTCATGGCCTTAGCCAGATGAACACCAAAGACAATGCAGAGTCCAAATGAAAAGACTTTCATTCAGCAAAATATTTAAGGATATGCTAGTATCCATTCCCATTCAGCACAAAAGGATATTTCAATAGGGCATAAGCATGAGCTTAAAGTTATAGAAGTGCTTCAGCAGTTTGCTGAATAGAAGTGGGATGGGAACTGGAATGCAAAGGAGTAATGAGTTTTCAGGTCTCTAAAGAAACTTTTTCTTCTCATCCTGCATTTATTCTCATTCCTCAGAAAAAAAAAAAGATCAGGAATGTAAGAAGTTACAATCATTAAAAGACCTTAACAAGCCTCCACTTCAAAGAAATAACATAGAAAAAGTATAGAATTGATTAGGTCAATATCAATTATTAATTTTGAACCTTCTGAAAATCTACAGCAGGGTGTGATTCTGAGGAGGGAGGTTGTTTGTTTGATTATTTTATTCATTTGTTATTTTTTTATTTTGGTTTAGCAGAAAAAATATTACTGGAAATCCTGAGTAAAGTAAAGTAGTATTAAGTGGGCATATCTGCACAAGACATTTACTAAAGAGTAGACTAATTAGAGCTTTCAGTAAACGTTGTGATATCTACACATGCAGGGCTATTAGGCTGGAGTAAACTAACAAACTTTGCAGCAGAGTAGTAAATCCAAGTACTACCCTGCTGCGGAGTATTTTATTCCGCAGCACAACACATGTAGACTGTCAGCTAGCCCCACGCTGAAGCACCCTTGTGCCCCAGCCAGCCCCTCCACAGCATGTTGAGCCTGGTTACAGCAGCCCTGGACTGGCAGGTTGACCCGCGCCCTCCCCGCACCCCACTCCCCTGCCCATCTGCCAGCCAGAGCTGCTTCTACGTGGCTCACCATGCTGCAGTGCCAGACACATGTGTAAACATGGCACCCAAGAGCAATAACCACTGCTGTGATAAGCACCAGTGTTTATTGCATCACATTAATATGCACATGTAGATGCACCCAGTGACTAACAAACTAATATCTATTTAAAACTTACATGAGTGGATAACTGTAATGAGGCTATTTGTCTCCATAGATTCTGTCATTTTTCCCCGTTAAGAAACCTTCTGTTCAAGGGTTTGTACCTCACTTGATTCTTAGCATAGAAAAACTCAACCCAGGAGTAACTTATTTTAATCATCAAAAATCCATTTGGCCCTTTATAAATTAATAGAAACTAAAAATAGAAGTGACATGATCTCTGCATAGTCCCTAGTGGACATTTGTCCAGATCACAAAACCTGCATATACTTCAGTACAATTAGCACGTTCTGCTCCAGGGGGACCCAGGCCTAGGATAGCTGGGTATTCCAGGTCAGAACAGAAGGGTATTGGCAAAGAGCAGTGTGGGAAAGCTCTGTGCAGTGCCTGCTCTCACTAAGCTTGGCTCTCACCCGCACTATTAATCACTCACTCTGACGATCACCAAAATCACATACATTTTACAAAAAACAAAGAAAATTGAAACGAAAACTATTGTTTATAAATAAAGGGCAAAACAAGAAAGTTAATTTACAAATACATAAATAAATTAAATCCAATGTGTATGACACCAGTCATAGGAAAGCAAGGGATATTCATATTTAAACCTCATGCCATGCTCTTAATTCATGCTGTTGCGTGTCCAGTTATAGGCTGGTTTAGTGCCTGGTGGGAAAGATTTAATTACTTGTTAATTATTAATATTAATCTGGCTCCTGATCCTGCAAACATATCTGCATGTGCTTAGCTTCCTGCACAATTGGGAAATTCATATATGTGAAGCTAAGCATGTGTAAACATTTGAAAGGCTTACACACCATTATACATTTACACAGCATTTAAACATGTATTAAGACGCATCCTAGCCCTGAAGAATTTATTGTCACTAGACAAGAAAACAAGATACAGTCCAGATAAGAAAAGGTGAAGAGGTCACCACTTATAAGATGTTACCTACCATATCTGCCACAAGTTCAGTTAAAAAAAAAAAAGGAGACATCAAACTTCACTTTATATTTCCTCCCTTTTGGGGTTTCTTGCCTACATTTGTTATTTGAATTGTAAGAAATGACTGTGCCTGAAATTTTCCAGATGATCCAATGGATCTTCTCCATGTCTAAATTCTCGGGTGATTCAATCCACTACAGAGACCCCCTACTCAGAAAACTCCCCAAACCTTTCAACAAGTCCGATTCTGTTATCACTTTACACTGGTGTGAATCAGGAGTGACTCCATTAAACCCAGTGGAGTTCCCCCAGTATAAAAGCAATGGAAGCAAGACTGAAATGGGCCTGTTATGTGCAGGAACCATTTCATCCACTGCTGAAATGCAGCCAGCACTGAGGTAGGCTAAGGTAGCTGTTTAACTTGGCATGTCAATCCTGAACAGCAAATGAGCTAAGGGAGAAGGATGCTGAGGCTAGTAGTACAGAACATCCCAACTGGAACTTGGCCAGTACAGCAAGGTTACAAGTGAGATCTTTATCCACTTTGTTATCATTTGGTACTTCATGATGCTCTGGACACCACTGGCATGAAGTACCAAATGGATATTTGAGGCCCTGTGCTCAGCACTCTTCTCTTGCAGCGTACCTGAAAAGGAAACAAGCAATCCCCTGCTAGTTATCCCTCCGCTCTCCCTTTCCTGCCCTGACCCAGTCTGGGCCACATCTTTCCTTGTGGCCCAGCATATTTTAAGGCTGACGCCGTTTCTGGAACTGCTTGGAGTTCTGTGCTTTGACAGCACTCCAGAGCCCAGTAACTATCTGATTGTACACAGCTGACCAAGGAACAGCTTTGTCCTCTAACTGGCTCTTTCCCCACCAACCTCTCCTTTCCTCTGCCTTCTCAGCTCCCACTGACCAGCATGCTGCTGCTTCCTGCCTGCTGGTACACAGAGCTCCTCCAACCCACCCACTCCCACCTCCTCTGCCAGCTGGCAGCTCCATTTGCTACTGTTGGACAGCAGGACTCCCTCTTGGATTCCTCCCCCAACCTTCCACCCGCCTCTTCAGTTTCCTCTCTGCCCGCCTCCATACCGCACCCTCGCAACACAAGCGAGTGCTCTTGTGCCCATCTCTCTCCATCTGCCTTCCACCATCTTTTTGCTCGCCCTTTATGTACACTGAACCTCCTCCCCGGCTGCTTAGTAATACAAGCACATTACACCCTAACCCTACACACCCCTTCCTCAGACTGTCCATCACCTCCAGTGAAACAAAAATGTGTAAGGACAAGGAGAATACCCATCTCAAGAGGCCTGTGACCCAGGTTTACCCCCCCAGCAGGAAAGATACTATGTACACAGGTATCAATATAAGAAAGGGGATAGTATGATGGGTCTGATTAGACCAAGGGAAACAAACCGCAGTCACTACATTATTCTGGAACTTCCATCATCAGGAGATGACGGATGTGAATTTACAACAGGAGCATCGCTTTGCGGCGTCCCTAGATCAAAGGAAAAACAGTAGGGATGATGAATATCTCCTGCCAAAAAAAACTTTACTTTACTCTAAGCAAGACACAAACTATGTAAACTCCCATGGCCTGAGTCTAATACTTTCTTAATAAAGCCGTTCAGGCTCATACCACGATAAAGCCTGTTTTAAAGGGTACGTTATTTCAGTGCAGGAGTGTAAACAAATGTTAGCTTTTTCAATACGTGAATGTTGTTATTCTCAGTGGGATGTTAGGAAAAACAAGTAGCACTTGAGAACAGGAGTTGGACAGTTGTAAGTGGGATAGGCAGGGTGGGGAAGTTATATTCGACTCCTGAATGACCTACCTCTCAATGCAGTGAGTTTTATATCAGCAATATCCCTGCTAATCAAAAGGTGAATACACCTAAGTGCTTACTAAGCACTGGATTCTGATGTGGACTCTGCATCTATGCATGGGAGAAAGTCCCCCCCACCCCCAGCAGCCTATGTGGCTTACCCAGAATGTAGCTCCGGGCCCTTTACAATAAATGGGATGAAAGTGCCTTTCATATGTGCTACCCTAGGGAAGCTAGCTGAAGATAGGCACGTATGGAGTGGGTGGCAAGTAGGGATTCTTCATTCCAGGCCATGGCCAGCACATGTATATTTGGGAGCAGGGGGGAGAGGAGGAGAAGGTATTCAGAATTTGCTCTACACATCAGTCAGCAGCAAGTTACTAGGAGCAAGGGTGGAAGTGTGACTTGGCCAAGTTTGAGTCATAACTTCTGGGGCCACACCTGTGGTGCTGAAGGCCAAAAAGACCCCCTCCTTTCACTCCGGTCTGAATGCTCTGCACTGCTGCTTGTCCTGTCTTCTCCTTTCTCTGCTGCTGAATTCAGCAGTGGGGAAGTGGAGGTTAGAGGGA
>NW_005841866.1:2244923-2255207 GCF_000455745.1 Alligator sinensis
TATTTGAAAGCAGGGACTCTAAGCAGACCCTGCATTGGTGAGCTCAGATCTCACAGCACATGAAGAGCTCCAACAGAGCTGGGAACTCACTGGCATCCAGAATTACAGCAAGAGGATGCAGCCACATCCCTGTCAGCTTTGTGGCATATGCACAATGAGCTTGCTACACTGCATGTGTCCCACCCACAGGAGTGGTGGCTGCACCACCAGCCCCGCAATCCTGGATTCGCCCATGATGCCTCCTGCCTCCATCTTGGCTTTCTTTAAGCATTCTAAGTACAATCAAAAGGTTTCTGGCATTGTTTCCAGTAAGAGTTGCTGAAAGCAAGGGGGGCACTTTTATCATTGCAGATTCTAGCAAGGAAACCTCTTTTCCTGTCCCCCTGCACCCAGCTCAAGCAATGCCACAAACCACTTCCCTCGTGATCTTTTCCCCCTTGTATCCAGGATTTCAAACATGAGCTGTCTCGCACCTAACTAGAATATTGCCTCCTTTTATTCTTTTGTGCTAAATAACCCCAAAATAGGGGAAACACGGTTCTTTGACAGGGATCTAATGATATGCAAGAGAAAGAAAAATAAACTGCTGGTTTGGGGGCAATTACTTGGAGGTTGGGGTGAAAAAAAGAGTTAAAATGCATGAGCTATACCTTCAGTCTCTCCTCTCTGCTTCCACCACCTCCAGTTACACCTGTCCAGTCAGTCTCAAGTTCCCCTAACACCTTCCCTCTCAAAATAACCCCCCTGATCTAAATGAGATCATGATTTCTGAAGGTGTGACTGAGTTCTGAACACAAATGTTTCATTTCAGCAGCTCAGTTGGAGCCTTCCCATTCATGTAAAACTTCACATTTCCAGCTGGCTCCACATTGGGTTCCAATTTTACTCCATTAGCATTAATGCAAGTTACCCACTGAAATTCACCACACATCAATACAAGGCTGGGCCCCCTTAATGTTTTCCTCAGGTTTGATTTTCCAGACAAGCATTAGGGATGCACACAGGTTTGCTATGAAGAGAAAGCTTACCAGGTGAATGGCAAAAACCTTGGGAGCTAATGTTCTCAAGCTTTGAGGAGGCTGTTTATGCATGAGCCTGGCAGCAAGCCAAACAGAATGAGGCAAGTCTAGAAATTATTCAGAATGCAATTAAAACATGTCTTTCTAAACAGATACATTTATATCTGGCAGCAAGGAAAACCAAAATGTAAGAGCCCTTCACACAGTCTGTATCATGGATGGATGGCAGGAACCCCTAGCGACAGTCAGTGATCTCAGGGTCCTCATTTCTCTTTAGTCTGTCATTCAGAGCTTTCCAGCTACCAGTTCCTTTCCTTTCTCCTTTGAACTCTGGGGCAAAGAGGAGGGGGCTTGCTCACACGCCCACTGAAATCAACTGGGGCTGTTCCCTGTGACTTCCGTAGGAGGGTGTGACCCAAAAAATAGTGACCTGTCTCCCTAGGCTCTTGCTGATTCTTTTGCTCATTTACAAGGGAAGGGAAGTTGAGGTTTCACTTCTGGGAGCTACAACCCAGTCTGAACACGCAGCATGCAATGCGTTCGGAGGTTCCACCCCAGCTCTCCCAGGAACACAGGCTGCTTCACCTTGCAAATGTGTCCTACAGAGAGGTGGAGGCCCCTTGAATTATGCTGACAGTGATCCTTTGCACAGCAGCCAAGTTTCCTCCTGACTATGCAACACAATTAACTTCAATGAGGTTTAACTCAGGATAGAACTAAAATCAGGATTTGCAATGAGAACTAGCTAGACATGAAATGAGAATGCAATATGGGAGAACATATCCCTCAAGCATCAATGAAAAAAATGTTAGTTTTCTAAGTGATCTACAGGTCTATGCTCTCTACTAGAACAATATGCTTGAGAATATATATTGAGGATATGAGGATAGAACAAGCTAGCTAAGCATTTAAGGGGATAATGTAACCAACTCAAAAGAAGGTTTTAAAATTATATTTGAATGGAATTAGAAACTAATAATTAAAATGGTGAACTATCATTATTGGCACTAATACCATCTTCACAATAATTATCCCACCAGAATTTCAGAGGCTGCTTTATTTTCTATTAGATTTACAATTAATTTCATAGAAATAACAAATCCGCCATAAGAAAAAGTATAGCCGTAGCAACACCACTCAGTAGTTGGAAGTTTCACGTGGTCATTATCTTTGTCACAACACTCTGGTAAAATAAGTTAGATGAATTAGCAGGTTCCCCAAGGTGGAAAAGCTTAAACACAAAAGGGTCAGATTCTGCTTTCAAATCTCACTCATGTAAACTTGAAGTAACATAAGTGACTTCATACAGATAGCTGTAGTTTTGCGTTGGCGTAACTGATAAAAGAAGCTGGCCCAGATATTTCAAGCAATTTGTTCAAGGCCACATGCCAGGCCAAGGGCAAAACCCAGTCAGGAGTTATTGGCTATCAGCACTCTACCTTAGTCCATAAGACCTTGCCAACGCCACGTGACCTGAACAGCAGAGGCACAATAAGCTGCTCTGCTTCCTGACCCCCGAAGAGAGATAGAGATGGGTAAATAAGAACCAGCCCAGAAGTTAAAATGAAACCCAGATTATTTGAATGTATGAAAGTGCCCTTCTCTGGATCTTTAACAGTCCCAAAGATTCTCCCGTCTTTGGTGGCAGGTTACAAACTCAGTCATAGGGTCTCAGGTAGGACAGACCCCTTCTGGCTCTCTGCTTTTCCACTGTAGTCTGGAGCTATCCCAGACATTCAGACCAAGAGCAGTATTACGTATCTGTGGTCTCTTGTGGGGTCAGAGGGAGAGATGGTGGACGTTGTGGGAAGAAGAAGGCAGAATAAGAGTTGCAGAGATCAGGTCAGTGGAATAAACAGATGTAGCTGCCCCTAGGAAAGAAGAAGTCCAGGAGTGAAGATCCAGCAATGTCGCTGAGAGAAGCATGTAATCAGGTTACAGATTGCTCGGGAGCCATGGCATAGGGAGGATGAAGAGGAAAAAGATACAAAATTTTTTAAGACCCAGCCAAACCAAATCAATTCCCTCCTTGCCCTCCAGAGCACTGTCAACCTATCTAAAGACTTCTGCACTACAGCAGCATACACAATAAAATGCGCTTTCACTAAATTATCGGTACTCTGAAGACATTATTTTTGGAGTGGGGGGGGAAGAGGGTTTAAAAAGCATGGCTGTTGGAGGATATAGTGAACATGTTCAGATATGAATTAATTAGAATTCCTGCACAGTTTTCTTCTGTTAATTATAGCTTAATTTGATTGCTTAATAGCTCTGGTTTTCGTAATGTTTAGCACCTGTTGTAAATTGCACAAGATAAATCGTCTTCTACCATCTACTGTGTTTACTCCTAAATTTTGCCTTTCCCTTTTAGCTCAAGGGTTTGGATGGGAGCTGTCTCCTTTTCTTATCGGTGGCCTTTTCACCAAAGAAATCTCTTCCACTAGGCTATTTAACCAAAGAAATAGGTTTCATTTAAATTCCTTTTTTTTTTTTTAAATCTCTAGTTTTAAAAAATAATAATGGGGAAAGGAGAATATTCGCATGCTGTAAACTGTGCAAATGTTGACCCACGGTATTATGCAGACTTCCACTTACGGGTCATCTTTTTTTCCCTTTCCTTTTTTGATGCATGGGGGTTTTTTATCCTTCCTTTACAGGATTATTAGACAGAAGTGGAGGCCCTGCATCATTAATTGATTTCTTCCATACATTGTACTACGATACAATTTTTCAAGGCTGTGCATAATTGTGTTCTCTGTGCCAGTGTTCTATGTTCTGTCCTTGTCATATTGTCATTGAAGGCTGATTCCACCCTCTGTAATTGGAGATGTTCTACTTTTGGACAAAGGTGTGGGGGCAGCTCAGGGGAACAGCGCTGACATTTACTTCATCAATTTATTTTTATTGTTCCTACATTTATTGCAGCTATAACAGCCCTTTAATAGTTATATCTCCTCCCTGTAGGGTATTCTGGTATTTGAAATTTTTTTAACTCATTTGTTCTCATAGATAACAGTAAAGTGCATTTCATGCTAACCTTTAGGTTTCAATCTTCTCTCTTTCTTTGGCTCTGAAGCAGTTGCAGCTTTAAACTTTTACTGCATTGTCAGTCTAAAGGCCACCACCACTGAGTCCATTCTAACACTGGAGTAACCACAAATTAGTGGTCCTGAAAATTTCAGGGAGGCAAGTCCTAAACCAAGAGTGCAGCTATTATCATAATTCAAAACTGGTCGTCCTTTTAATAGAGGGGTTAAAACAAAGTAAATACTAACACTGAGCTTCCTTTTACAATCTTCAGTCAAATAAGGGATCGTAATTAAATCTTTATGACTGATGGAGTAACTGACTTGACCAGCTCCAAGCTTGTGCCCTTCACTACCTGGTATATAAGAAATGAATGGAAATGAATGAAATGTTTAAAGGAAAAATCACTTTTGTCTGAAGTTCTTCCTTTGTCCCTGATATTCCCCCGTTAAGAAGGGATCTTCTCTTCCTGTAGGATTATATCATACTTGGCGCTTAACAGCGCTGTGGCAGACATATGATTTCTAATAATTCATTCATGGGTGGGTTTAGGAAGGTAATTTTCACTCTTCAGTGTTACCCCTTTCCTAAAGTGTCAAATAGGCACCTTTGACAGAACGTTACATTGGCCTTTCTTTTAGTGTAAAGCCTCAACCTAGGAGGGGAGGGGAAGGGAGTAGAAGGGAAGGGCAGGGGGAGGATAGAGGTGTGTAAGAATTGTACATTTGAAGCCAGATGTCAGTGACATCTCTGGATCCTGTTTCTATCTGTTGTGTCAAGTACAGCACCTAAATCCACACATCTCTATATTTGGGTGATGTTAGGGTGCCAAGCCACTGGAGCTTGGCAACATGAGCTCTAATTTCTAAGGGACTCTCATTTTTGGTTCTGACCCCCTTCCACTCTCTCTGATTTCAATGGGTTTGTGCTTGGTTCTGACCACCTTCCACTCTCTCTGATTTCAATGGGTTTGTGTGCTCCTGAATCCACTGAAGGTAAGAGAAGCTGAGGGAACAATCCCCTTTTTCCAGATCCACATCATAAACATGACAACTTTAAATGGCAACATAATATGTGTCCTCAGACAACAGGCCTGCTCCTGATGGCAAGGTATTTGCCTTGGTTTTACTTCAGTGTTACTCCACTGACTGAAGTGACTGGCTTACAGTGGTGTAAAAAGAGATAAATCTGCCCCTAAGGATAAGAAGAGCTCCATCACTCAGCAATTCTGGAGCTGAAAGTGCTATAGGAAATCCACCTGGAAAACAAATATGCTTTCCTACCAGGATAAGAAAAGGCATGCAAGCCTTGGAGCAATTGTGCTAAGGTCCTGCAGCCATAGGAAGATCCAATTTCTTTTAACGGCAGCTGTTGGCAAGAACATTTCTAACCTCATTTCTTTGGCTCCACCCTTTTTCATTGCACAGAAAGATTCTTTTCCTCAAAGCTTTTTTTTTTAAAGACACTGCCAACGAAGAGCTTAATTAAAGTGAATGGAGACATTCAAAGTGAGAACAAATTAGGGCAGGGAGATAAACCAGAAATGAGATAATAAAGGATAAGAAAAGAAGACTAAGGCAGTGGAAAAACCCATGATGTTCTAGCCATACAACTTTCTCCCTTCTGAATACACCCAAACCTCCCCTTGGCTAAACAGTGCACTGTGTGCTTTGCAGAGTAATTATTTGTATTTGTTAGCTAGCTAGCCAGCACACTAGATTATTTGGAAGAATGTTTATTAATGGCTGATTTAAGAAAAACCAAGGGAGAGGATTAGTCCATGGTGAGACAGCTCCTCCACAACAATTCCACAGCTGAAGCCAAGTCAACTGTTTTCAGGTCACTGTTGTCAGTGTTATATGGCCTCATCCTCAGAGATGCTCCATAGCTCTTGAACATATTCCATGCAATATATACCACATACTGTATATCAGTATAAGTTGGGGCTCATGTCAACATTAATAAAAGATGCATAAGTCCCAGAACAAGGCACGCACCAAATGCTGAGAGTTGGCTTCAGCATTCTTGTGTGGAACAGCAGTGAATCATTCACCCTGGAAGTTCTGGCAGATCGACTTGTTAAAGCCTGTGGATCTGCTCTCTCAGTAACACCCATGCAAATCAGATGTAATACCACTGAAGATAATGGCATTACTACACCAAAATCAGACTTTCCCAAATTTACAGCCTTTAAACCTTACTGACATTCCTGAATGCTTACTCATGCAGGTTAGTTCCACTGAAGCCAGGGGGAGTAATTATGTGGTAAGTTCTTGTCAGAGTGAGTTTGCAGGATCTCTGAGTGCAACTATGAGCCTTACTGGGACAAATTTTCTAAGTAACCTTAACTGACCTGCAACTTGGTGCAGATTTGTTTATGCCTACATTTGCACGCCAGCACTGCTTTTTGTGTATCTGAATGCCAAATGTGCAAGCAAATATAGCAACTGCACATATGAGAAAATGATAGCAAATTTTCATCTGTGGCCCCTTAAGCATTTGGCTTTAAATTAACACACTCACTCGTAAGACAATAGAAAGCAGGGCTGCTGAAAGAAAAGACCAAATCCAAAACATGGGTAAAGGAGCAGTGTCCAGGGAGGCTGTCAGTGGTGTAAGATGGGCTTGAGATCTAAGAGGTGACTTGGTTAGACTAAGTAGAGATATGGAGAACAAGAAGATGGAGCATGAAAGGAAGATGGAGACAGTAGACCTCTCCTTCAAGAGAAGGAGATTCAGTTTCTGCCAACTGGCATAAAATTCCTCTAAAAACATTTCAACTTCCTATGCTAGAAGTCCCCATGTATAAAATGGGATAGTAATACTCCCTTCTTTCAACCCCTTCTTTCTCTCTCAGCTATTAGGCTGTAAGCTCTGTTACATTGCTGATGAAACTGTACGTCTAATGTAATGGCACCTTCACTTCACTTGCAGTTCTACATGCCTTGATAAATGAATGTTAATAATGACAATAAAATGATAGCATGGAGAAAACATCAACATAGTGGAGGCCAGATTATGAACCGTTTTCTCTCCCATGTGGATAGTTCCTTCCAAGTGTAAGTCCAAAGGGAATAATAAGGGCTTCACAATTTCACCCTCTAGCAGAACCTTCATGTGATTAAAAATCTACATTTCGTAGAACCTGAACGAGCAAATTGTAGATCAAACATAGATTCAAAATGGCAGCATTGCACCTATGCAAAATCAGTGGCCACAAGAGCAAAATCAGGTCTTCCATAATTGCTCCTCTCACATATACTTTTATTTGTTGCCAAAACAATCAAAATTCACTAAAAATGGGAAAGGAAACAGTGTGCACATGGAGTCCAGCATGTGCTTTTGAGCATTTAGTTTACCTAAGCATATAGAGGAGAAAGAGAAATATGAAGACATAGAAAGCAATGTTAATCTATTTTAGTGTTAGAAGGGAAGAAGATTTCAAAAGACCTCATAAGAAATAGACAGAAAGACACTTAAAAAGCTGTTTAATTGCTGTTTTTCATTTATAGAAAAGGAAGAGTCTGTATTTTGGATTGGTACAAAGACGATTTCCAGAGACATTTACACAGTATTTTATTTTTTTATGAATTTGCTTTGGCTGTGTTAATGCCCACATTTTTCTTCACTTCCTGGCAAATTGTTTTGGCAACAGGCATGTTCTCAGGAACAGTCACTTTAGGTGAGTACTACAGAACAGTCTTGGAAAGTAAAACATTGTGCTTGCAAGCAGTATGACTAGAGACTATCTTTTAAGAGTTGTGTGCGGTCGACCCGAGGATCACCAAGGTGCTTAGGTATTCTCCCCTTAAGTACATGAACTATCCTTCTGGCTTGGGACTATTCATGTATTTGAAATAAGCCATGCTTTTAAGTACCTGGCTGAACAGAAGCCTCTGTCAAAGGCCTGAAATAATACCTTCACCTCTGCCAGGCGGTGGAAGATTCCAAGGCATTACATGTCAGCTTTCTGCTGGAGGGGAAATCAATGATGGAGAGGTTCTCATATTTTTTTTTAGTATGGCTCATTTTATTTACATATACATACTGTCTCTTGAACAGAAGTGGTCACAGACAATATGCCAGTATCCCCTTTTTAGCAGTCTTAGCCAAAGCACCCTTGTCCAATTCCCAAGAATCAATTCTACACCAAGAATGGTTCCTAATTAGTGGGATTAAGGTAGAGAATAAATGTCTCTGCTGCTTGCAACAGCTCTCCTGAAAAGAAACTTCATCACAAAAACTAATAAAAGATGGTATTTATTCAAAGACAAAACAGTACTCATACACCAAGAAATATGATATGCAACAGCTCCATTTTGTGCCTTCTACCATAACAGCACCATGTGACCTGTGTTTCCAAACAAATTAATGCTTTCAGCGTGAAGTCCTTGTGCACAGCTCTATCTTAGATGTCTATAGTTCCATTACCTCCAGCTCCCTTGATCTGACTTAGCACAAAACTTAACTCAGATAAGAATACTCACCACCACTATTCTTGCAATTTTTTGTAGCTCTTCCAGTGTTAACCTTTCAGCTAAACAGCAAAAAGAATAGTATCCGACTGGGCAACAGTCTTAGGGATCCACAATCTCTTTCTTTTCTAGTTTAATGATGACAAATAACTCAATGTTGATGAACTGATGTTGTAGCCATCATAGTCCAGAAAAATATGTGAGAGGCAAGAATTTTTGTGGTGACATCCTTTGGTGGACCAACTGACAAGCTTTCAGGTATCACAGTACCAGACTGAAGCAAGGGTACTGTGGTACTCAAAAGCTTGTCTGAGTCTATCCCAACCATGCAGTTGCTCCAATAAACGATGTTACCCACAAACATTTTTGCCCTGACAAATACCTCAACAATTCAACCACCACTGTATGGCACTGTTTCATGCTTAACCTACTAGATATGTCCATGCATGTGTACGGCCTTCCCGTAAAAATACTGAGCTTAGGACACTGGACTCAATTCATGTCTTACTCAACCTAAGCATGACACAATAGTGTTGGGTTTGTACTTCTATGCCCATTGATTATAAGCAGTGCATTCCAATGGAGTAGTCCCTGTAGCCACTAAACCAGTTCAGCTGAAGTTGAACAGTGCCCAAATCTTTATCCAAAGCTCAAAGCAAAATGGTTTGAGGTTTGAAAAGAGATAGCTTCCCTGTAGCCCTGACCCCTTAATTAACGTTATCAGATGCCACAGAATTTCTGTACAGTCAGGATCAAACACAGAAGTGCTAAAATACCCAGAGCCATGTTGATTTTCAGGTGTTTCTGTTTCAGCCACAAGTCATGCTTGAAATCTTGTATGAGCCCATTTTACAAGGGTCAAAAAACAGAAGTCTAATGTTAGGCCCTTAAAGTTTTATAGCCATGATATAGCAAAATGGTTACATACATTCTTCGTTTTAAGCAGCTGAAAGGTTCCACTTGATTCTTTATATGCTTTGGTGGATTGATGCCTCAGCTGCCATATTTTCAAAAGCGCTAAGCACATACAGCTCTGGCAAAGCTAACTTTAGGATTCTCTTTTGGCAAATGATAGCTGAGATTTTACTGCACTCAAAATAAAAATCATTCCCCAAAATGACAAAACTTGCTGAAAATCATCATTGGATTTTAAAAAGTAAGCGGTTCTTTTCTTTTTCTTTTTCCTTTTCTTTTTTTTTTTTTGTCTCGGTTTCTGCATTATTACTTCTCACATTTCTAAGCTGTATTCTGCAGCCATGAGAACTAGAAGCTTAAGTCAAAATTAGATTATCCTATAATAACAAGACTCCAGGACCTGGGGCTTTAAGAGAACCAGAAGCTATGCTGAGGTTCATAACCTAATTTTTCAAACTCAAAGGCTTTTGGTTACTCTTGGATCCATGCTTCTGGGAATTTCTCTTAATTGAAGGTGAACTCTGGACTCTGTAAAGTTTGTCTGTGGCAGAAATGCCACCGTCGGTGCCCCTCTCCAGAGATCTGTCTCAGCCAGCCTGGGAGGCTGCTGTTGAATCCCTCACGGCAGGGATCTCCCACCTGGTCTGCATGACAAAAGCCTGGTGCCTGGGAGGCGATGCTCTGGTCACCTGGGCAGGGGGGGGGGAAACCCAGCCCTGTGCGTGGGCCCGGGTAGCCAGGGATGCTTTGTAGATTGGTCGGTTTGTAGCCAGTATTGGCAGCTTCGATTGGACCGGGCTGCTGAGGTCAGAGAGGTTATTTAAAGGCCCGGGCCAGGAAGAAGGCAG
>NW_005841866.1:2261098-2267977 GCF_000455745.1 Alligator sinensis
TTTGTAGATTGGTCGGTTTGTAGCCAGTATTGGCAGCTTCAATTTGTCCACCAAATCATTCCAGACTTTGCCAGCAACAAAGCTAGCAAGAGTTCTAAACAACAGCTTACTGTCCATGCCACTTCCTGCAATACTGGAAACAGCAGCTATTAAAGCCAATCAGAAATGAAAGAATCCAAAACATGTGCAGCTGCCTGTGCCAATTCAAATCACCAAGTTTCCCCTCAGCATCCCTGTTTGTGGAAGGTTGACAAAATTCATTGTGATAGCTGAAGAAGAAAGTGAAAGCAATGGTTCTGCATCAAACACTGACCCTGTTATAGAGGATTGCTATTACAATAACACTGAGTTTGCAGTGTGGTACTGCACTTCAAGTTGTGTTAGAGTTTCCATTAGGATGCCCCTAGTCTTTCTATTCTCAAGGATTTACAGCTCAACCCCGAAATGCTCTCACTTTGTATTTGACCTCCAACTGGAGGTGGGATTGCTTTCAAACTTGAAGTAATTTTTAGGCCTTTATAAGTCAGAAAATTATTTTTTTAAAAGACAGAATCAATGTTTATGCCTGGTTCCACAAACACTAATTTGCTGCTTCTAACATGAAATTTTGCAAGCTGTTAGCTTTTAATACAAGGACTTTTCCTAAATAGACTGAAAGTAACAACTTATTTAAAGCCATAGTTAAGGCACTAAACGCAACAATACATGATTTTCTAAGGTTGACCCTGGTGCAGTTGCATGCTGTTTGTTTGAGCTGTGCTCTTTGCTGAAGACTTCCCCAGTGACAATACACATAGATATAGGAAGAAGTGGAAATAAATAACTTCAGTGAAGGCCTTTTTATCTGTTTCTTGGTTGATAGTCGTATTGCGCGTGAGGCTCCAATGTTGCTCCCAAGGAAGCCAGCCTTTGAAAGTGGTGCTTCCAAAAGAGAATTTGCCTTTATCTATGATTGGTCTGAGAGAGGTAAATATCCAGGACAATCCTGCAGATACCCATACCCTCTTTTGGGGCTTATTTCAGTAAGTCCTCTTTTAGGGCTTATTTCAGCATCTTTTAAGCTAGTAATTTCAGGTACCTCAGTATTTAACTTGAGCATCTTCCTGGGAAGATGCGTCAGCCTCAAAAATTAAGGTCCATTAAGATGCTTCAAATCAGGCAACCAAAATTCACTAGTTACCATTGAAAATGTAGGTCTCAGTTCATGCTTCCCTTCTTTAGTCTCTCTTTTTTTCTTTTCTCCTCAGAGGGAATTGTTTTCCTCAGGCCAAACTCTTCTGTGGTATAATTTTAAAGAAGTCAATGGAATTGCATCAGAAAAAAAATATTTAACTTTATAACCTAAATCATTCACAAACACTGCCAGGCTCAAGACATTTTTTGTTTCTAAATTGTATTACTATTAACTTTTGTTTGCATATTTTAAGGTTGAGCATTAATTGTCTGTGACGTTGCAGACTTCTTTCCCTTCTGCCTTTTAACTATGTTTCCTGTTTATTGCACATAATGTTTTATTTCATTTTTGTTCATGAATGATCTCTATTAGTTCATCTGCAAAAATGGGGGTCCCAAGATCGACTAGCTTACCTCGCAGGGGTGTTGTGAGGTTTAATTAGTTAGTGTTTGTACAATGCTTTGAAGATGAAATGCCCTATGTAACTATAATTACTTAGTCACATTTCAATTACACTGTTGTTGTTAGCTTTATTATTCCGAATGCTATTTAGTAATATTTCAGTATGTTGTGACTCGGACTTTCACGGTTTCTACTAAATCAGGGTAGGACAAAATATGTTTTTGATTGGTTCTCTAGTTCCAACTTCAAAGGGGGCGATTCCTTCCTCCCCAACCTTGGACTCAGTTCTGCTAATTTCATTTTCTTATTCACTTTTTGTAAAGACTGAACACTCTCATCAGCAAAACTTTCAAGGGTCATTCTTGTGTGGACAAGGCTCTTAGACCATTCCCAGAGGAACAGCAGAGCAGGGGGTGAGCAAAGCAGGTGCGCATATTTGTAGTTTTAGGACTAGCCTGAATGGTTACAAGTCTGTTAAGTTTCTTCTTCAAGAAGTCATGGTAGTTCCTAAGTACTGCACAGTGGCAGCACAGATTCAGAGCATGTACCATTTAGGAAAGTCTTAGAGACATCTTTCTCTTTTACTAGACATTCTTTTATGCTATTTTTTAATCTATAATTTATTAAAGATGTCACTTGATCGGGTCTTTACTGTGCCTAGTTGGAACTTCTTCTAAAGTGCTTCTCAGTAGGCATGATATAACTCCCCTTTGATTACCATGTGATTAGTTTGTTCAACTGATGGCCTTTCTTCTCTCAGATACTCATTGTGTCTTCTCCCTCCTATGCAGTTCTTAAGAATTTAAATGAGCCATTTTATTTCTTCCTACAAGCAAAGATCGACAAACCCAGCCCCACCCTTCTGCTTTCACTTTCAGTGTGCCTAATAAAAGTAGTGCAGGGGTTTTTTTTTTCTTTGGGTCATGGCTAATGGAGAATTTTATGTTGTTTCTGACACTGTTTGTTGTGCCTCCCACAAGACTAAATGCTTCTAAAGATTGAAAGACGGTGGCATAAATGTCAGGGAAATGCCTCTGCTGTGTCAGATCTAATTAGACACTTGTACTTGTGGGACAAACACCTTCACCATAAAACTCAGCTCACCCTTGCTCAGCACACGCACAAAGAGACTTGCAAGGAGAAGGCATCATAAATACTACATAGATCTATCTGGAGCAGTTTATCCTGGACATAGTGCCAAATTAAATCCAAGTGCTTTCCCTAGGTCAGTTGCCAAACAAACAATCTAAAATGTATATTCTTTGCTATTCCTTATCTGATTGTTTTTCAGAGATATAGAAAGTCCTCCGCTCAGTGATTCTCAGCTTGAGTTGCAGCTGGGATGAATTAATCAGAAATTAAGAACCAAATAAGACAGCAGCTGACTTGGGCCAAACCCCAAAGAATATAGCACAGCACGGAATAAATGGGCTGCGCAGTTAGAAAAACATGCTTGAAAGAGTAGGGTTTGTAGACCAGTAGCCTCTGATCAAACCTAGACCAGGAGCCCACATGCCAAGCAGCAGTTTGTCATGAGGAGGATGAGCAGATGGAGCTCACTGAGCAAATTATTCACAGGAGAGTGGAACCAGTAGAGCCATACTGTGCAAGAATGCAATGGCCATTCATCTCCAAGGGTTAGCACCAGAAGCTGCCACACACAGGAACTTTGCACTGGAGGGTACAAAGTCCCCTTGCAGGGACTTTCCACTCCTGTCCCTCCTTCCTCTTCCCTCCCCTCTGCCCCATCATCAAAGTGAAAACACTTTTTCTTCTGTGCTATGGACCTTAGAGGTGACTATGACCATTCACAATATGCTCCTTGGTATCATTTCTAATTCTTGAACTGCAGTCTCCACCTCCTGCTGTTCTGATTATATCTTTGCTAAGGTATCTTGAGAGCCCCTAGGTCTCATACAGACAGGAAGCAGAAATCTCTGAGACAGACCAATATTTATGCACATTGTGAAAAGGACATGAACATGGGCAGATTGTGACTTGACACCTGATTGGAATGGGAGGTCCAGGAGCATTTGATAGGTGAGAGCCCAACTGAATCAGGTACATTATTGTTAACAGTAGATTTAGATCCAAGCTGTGGAGACCTCATACTGGGGAGTGCTTACTCATGCGAGTAAATCCCATAGAAACCTTCAGTGAGTAAGTAAGGGTCCTTACTGAATACTTGCAATTGAGATTTAAATGTTCCTTCACCACCCTTTCTTCTAGTCAGGTATCTAAAGCTGTTATTAACCACGACAGTAGGAATTGTTCCGCTCTTCTGCATCTGCGTATGCATAAAGTAGAGACCGGGGGGGGGGGGGATTCAAAAACAAATTAACTCTCAAGAAGAACATTTGATATAGACCTAGTTTGAAATTTCCCCTCCTCTGTCTACCCCAGACTTGAGAGAGCAGCTCCCTCTGTGGATTTTGCTCCTTAGCTGTTTGTTTGTCACTCAGTAGTATCTGGGGAAGTACAGCAAGGGGAGGACCTCTCTGTTCAGTGCTATTCCTTATTGCATCTGTAGTGCCTAACAATTCACACCGGAAGTTCAACAACCAAAAACAGAGAGAGGTTTATGCCCCACAGAGTTTGCAAGTGAAGGACAAAAACTGACAAAACTTTCCATGCATACACAGTCCTTACTCGGCTGACTAGTACCTGTGCATATGAATGTGGGAGTAAACTAGGACAAGCCTTGCCAATCTGTGTACTTGGGGCTTTTGGGTACTAAATGGGTACTAAAATAAATGGGTACTAATGGGTACTAAAATAAATGGTAAAAGCCTAATTAAACAGAGATCCTAGGAAAAATGCAGTAGCTGCTAGAGAGTCCAAGTCAGGATCAGGCCTGCACCATGGTCAGTACTGTACAAATACATACAGAGACATGATCCTTGCCATACAGAGCTTATAATAAAAAACTACTATTTTAATATGATGAAACTTGCCTATTAATAATTATTATTAAAAATGCACTGTCTATCCACTACACCCACCAACTGGGGATTAGTAAGAACCTTACAACTATATAAAACAAATCACAGGGTCCGTCTACATGTGCAATTAATACAAAGCAATACATTTCGAAGCAGTACGAGGTGGCGTGAATTACTCCTGGGCACAGCATCTACATGTGAACCCAGAACAGCAGCAATTTGAGTGAGGGTGGAGCTGGCCCGGACCGGCAGAGGGTACAGGGAGTCAGCCCCAGGATCTGGGTGGCAGTGTCAAGCAGCGGAGGGGCTGGCTGCGGCATGAGGGTGCTGAAAGTGCAGAGCCATGTGGCTAGGCAGCAGGCAGAAGTCTGGCCCCGCAGCTAGCCGGGCTGACCAAGTGCAATTTACATCCATGGTCAGCATCTACACAGGTGTTTAATTGCAATAAATTACCCTGGCATAAGATAGTGCAGTCCCTGACCATCACACATGTAGACAGTGACACTTTACTCCATTCGTCTACTCCACAGTAAAGCACATGTGTAGACGCGGCCATAGCATCATACGAAAATCCCTTTATGAGTTTCAGCTACAGTCAATGCAGCATCATAAACTAAGTAATCTTGGGCATGTGAAACTGAGCTTCCAAAACACACCTTCCAAAAGTAGCACTGGGGCCTGAGAAAGTTGTTCACCTCCCTCTCCAAATCATCACTAAACCTATGATCCAGGTGTCACCTCTGAGATGAGATGTAAATCCAAAGCCATAACCTGTGCGGTTATTTAAGATAGTGTACCTATTAAAGGTCCATTGGCACATTTCATATGAGAACTGATCTCTTAAACATGGTTGAATAATAGTTTACATAATTACATGCTACCTATTTAAAATCTACTTGGCAGTTTCAGCTACATGTGTGAGTCTTCGTTTCCAGTCAGAGATGGATCTGATACAAAGCCAAATCCAAACTCCTCACCCAAATAAATGATTGATGCAGTTAAGATCCAGCCAGCTCTGAACTTTGCAGCATGGGCTTAGCTATATTTCCTTCACACTGGGCGCATCTACACTTTCATTACTGCGCCCTAATTACTGCACATTTGGTTTAGTACTTCCTTAATGACGTACTAACTGAATACACAGTACCTACAGTTACTGCGCAGTACCCCGGCACATGGGTTTTTTGTGACATTTTCTGAGCATTTGCCTAATAACACTGTGTACGGTTTTTTACCACCACGCTACTGCACAGTGTTATTAAGGTAATGCACAGTAAGCGTCTCGTCTAGACACACCCACTATTGTGCAGTGTTCCTACCTGCTGTTAAAAAAATCACTGCTTTTCACCTCGACAATGGCTGCATTCCTGGTGCGGGCAAAGGGAGTTCGGTTTCAACATGTTGTTATGAAAAGTGCTTTGGGATCTTTGGACATAAAAGATGATAATTAAATGTAAAAGTTATGACCATGGATTCTCCTTTTAAAAGAAACTACATCGGTGATACTTCCCAGGTGAAGAGGCAGGGTAGCCCAGCACCTAGGGAGACCCAGGGAAGTCTTATAAGGGACCAAAAATCCCATTCCTTCTGACCTCAGAAGAGGAGATGATGGATGCACGTCAACTATCAGAAGTTGCTTGTTGCATAAGTTGCTTTTGAAAATGTTACCCTAAATCGCTAGGGTTCATTCCTTTTCTTCAGTAACTGAATTCCCAGTTCCTACACACCTGAATCCCACAAATGAATCAACATATTATAAGCATGGCAAGTGCTCCTGTTCTGCCTTTATGGTTGGGACTCCAGGCTCTTACACGTTATTCTGAACAGTATGACATGAAGTGTGTGTGCAGGGGTGGGGGGGAGACAGGGCAGGGAGGAAGGGACTGCTATTACATTCTTGCTTTGATGCAGGGGGATATATTTCTGTAGCTCCCCAAAGACTGAGACAAGAAGATACCCTGGGGGAGTCTGCAATAGATGTGAGCAATATCGAGACAAAGAGGCACGGTTGTGGGAGGATGCCGCATTCTAAGGAGAGCTGTCAAAAAAGGATATGATTATTAAAATGGAAACCTTGTTTCCCTAGATATTTTCTAAAATCAGTGGGGGGAAAAATGAGATTTAACAGCCTTCGGAACTACAGCAGCATAAGAAAAAGGGCCACTGTGTCGTGATATAAGCAGGAGGCAGCCGCTTGAGCCTGGCATGTGCTTGTGAAATGAAGAGATTTTAATATTGTTCATTTCCAGCATGAGTTTGACCAGTTCCAGATGAGCTCCCAGTTTTACAGAACTAAATGTTTTCAAAAATATCTTTAATGAACTGAAAATGTTAATTTGAAAGTCTGCTCTGTGGAAAGAG
>NW_005841866.1:2269489-2272952 GCF_000455745.1 Alligator sinensis
TCCCTACACCCGTTCCATCCCATCTCATAACACAAGACGGCTCTTGAAAACATCCTTCATTAAGAAATGAATGCAGAGAATTGGTCTCTGTGACAGCAGACAGAAGGTGCCGACTTTGTCACCTGGGGAGAAGTTTTGCAATATGAATCCCCAATTCTGGACATCACTTAAGCACATGTTTCAACTTTAAGCAGGTGCCTTCGGTTCCCTTGAAAACATGTTTCTGTCCTCCTGCGCAGAGAAGGAATTGGGAAGGGAGGGAAGGAAGAAAAAAGGCAAAAGGAAAATCAGACTCTTTAAAGTTTGAAGGGTAAAACAGATTGCACCTCAGTGGGAACAGTGGAGATAAGTCACTTAGTAGCAGTCACAAAGTCTGAAGTTTGAGAGAAAAACAAAATGCCCTACTGGGTTCCAGAGAATACAAATATTACAATGGCTACATTTTAAAACAAATGAAGATAAGCAGATAACATGCCAGCTAGACATAGTGCCAAACTGAATACAGGCAGGGAAATCGGAAAGGGGGGGGGGGGGCAGAGAAGAGGACAGGCCTGGCTACAAAATGGTATAGTTAAGATGTAGAGTCTACCTTGCCCAATAGTGAACAAACCCCAGCTACAACTGTGCCACTGTGACAACACTAAACACACTGCACTCATGCCATTTGTTCCACCTTTCTTAAAGTCATAGCTCCATTTTAGCCCAAGTCATGCTCAAATCCATTTCACAGCCGTAGGACATGCCCACAGATGCTGTCAACTGCAGGCCATGAAGAATTTGAATACTGAAAATAGTTATCCCTGATTCTGTGGTCCTTAGATGGAAAACATCTAGCTGAATGAAGACTGCAAGGTATGGTCAACTACCTCCTCAGCCTTCATGAAACCTGAACAAGAAAAAAAAAACCCAGCATGCAGTAAGCAGACCCCTCCACACAAACACCCTCCCCATTTCTCCACCAGGGAGTAGGAGAATGCAACATGTCAAAGTGAACCAGAAGCTCTATAAGCAGAGCTCTGAGCAGGAATAAAGTCCAGTTTTGCAAAGAACTAGGATTTAACTCCAGTTCCACACTCCCACTTCCTCTTCTGTGTCATAACCCCCTTCTTTCTGACAGCAAAAATGACCAGCTCTCCAAGCAAGGGAAGATTTCTGCTGTTATTCAGCAGGCACCAGAAAGGACATGTAGATGCACTCCTATTTTCTGCCACAGCACCTTTAACTGCTTTTGAAGTACACTGCACAGCCTGCTGCCACAGACATTTTATAAGGTCATACAGAGCCACCAGAAACTGTAGGCACCTACCTACTTTGGCCGCTCCCCGTGGTGACTGCAGTTGACCAGCTGAAATTTTACTGGCAGATTTGTAGTGCAGACAAGCCCTGAGAAGCTGAAAAGAAGCAGAAATAAGCAAGAGGCTTATTATACCACACACGTTTTAGTTATAGTAAGTGGATCTCCTCACTGCACGAACATGATACACATGTAAAGACGCTTGCTCAGATGTGTGAGAGCAGAGCACCCAGAGGTATGTCCAAGAGAAACTGAAGGGAGTAAGAAAGAAAGGTGTCTAAATTAATGAGTTACCAGCACCACTATTTTTAAAAGAGTGTTTTCAAATCCTAAGTGAAAGCTTTAGTGAAAGGCAGCCCCCACAAGAAAGTTAGGGCATATGACCAGAGATCTCACAGACATTGTCAACACTACAGGTTCAGTCAAAATATTCTCATGGATGAGATGTTCTTGAACAATTTCTCCAATGTATTAAGTACAAGCTGCCCTTTCTTCACCATCAGATGTGCCTGTCATCTCTTTTCACCTAGTTTTCCTTCAAAAATATATTTAGCTTGGCCAAAGAAATTAAAATTCCAATCTGTATTAACATTTTGTTTCCCTTACATACCTCTTACAGCATCTCATTTTAGCAACTGGAGTGTAGGCTCCTGCTCAGTATTAGTCTTTTCCACCTCCTTCAGGTCCTTCAAAAACTGCTTCATTTGCTGGAGCTGCAACCAACTGAGATTATACCTCAACTTCTCCTAGGCAAGAGACATTTGATTGGGAAACAGCAGCAGTGTGGCAATATTGAGGTTTGGGAGTCTCCTGCTCCTGTTCTCCTCTAGGCTTTCCTATCAGGACTACTATTTCCTAATGTGCCATGGCCGGGGAGTTCAGCAAGATAGGACAATTATAGTACATCATGAGAGATAAAGTCTAGCCTGTACCATACAGCCCATAGCAGTGGCGATGCATTGAGGGTGTACGGAGGTGCACGTGCATCCCTTGAGAGCACTGGTGCACCCCTTGAAAGCCAGCGTTCCCAGGCAGGGGAAGCAGGCAAGAGTACTGGTGCCCCCCCTGAGAGCATCGGCCGGGGAGTGGGGGCGCCAGGAAAAGCAATCCCCACAGTCCCCCTGCGGCCAATCATGCCCACCTGGAAGTGCCAGCATTGCGCCACTGCCACTTCTGGGTCGCTGTGATCAGGCATGGGGGACTCTCCCCCCCCCCCCCCCCCCCCCCCAGGGTTCTGCCGTGGGGGGATGCCTTCCCCCCATTACTGACTGACCCCTGGGGGGGCCAAATGACCCCAACTCAGGAGGCACCAGTCGCCCATGGCCCATAGTAGAGTATTAGGCAACTGTCAACCCTCTGGATCATAGTGTACATGTAAGGGGTCTAGTCAGGTGCCTGATGAATCCGTCTGTCAGGATTCATTCAAGAGTGACACAGCTGACAGGTTCAATTCAAGAGTGACACAGCTGTGCTACAAGTTTCACAGATCTATATGTTGTCAGAGTCCAAGTTTACAGCATGCTGTTCCTTCTTTCGCACTCAGCTTCCATCCTCTGGATCAAAGCAGCTTCATGTTGCACTGCACCCAATGCCAGATGTTCCCTTCAGATCAGACAGGACTCTGCACGCTCCTGCTAGCTTTCTACATTGATATTGAACAATTTCCTATCATTTTTCACATGTGTTGTGGTACCGCCATAGAGGGAGACCCTGCTTTCTAGACCTGTCTCAAATCTCACTGCACAAAATGTTCTTGGGGATATGGTCTCTTTCCATTCTCCTGACATGGCTGAGCCATCGCAACCGTCTCTTCTTGATAATGGTTTCTAAGCATGTCAGTTCTGCATGATCCAGCACCTCTGTGTTTGGTATTTTGTCTTCCCGGTTTATTTTCAGGATCTTACGCAGGCATCTCATGTGGAAGCTGTTCGGTCTCTTGACATGCCTAGCATATGTAGTCCACATTTCTGAACCATAAAGTAGATATGACAGCATGCAAGTCTCCTATCTTCGTAGATTCATATCTTCACCAGAAGATGGGCAGATCCGTATCTTCACCATAACTGACAGTTTGCTGTTATTCCATGCACATTTCTGTAATAGCCCAAAATTCTTAGCTGCTTTTCTGATTCTGTTAGTCAGTTCAGTCTGAAGGTCAATATTCCTGCT
>NW_005841866.1:2273088-2328775 GCF_000455745.1 Alligator sinensis
CCCAAGTAACAAAAGCTGTGGATGACGCCAAGAGATTTACCCTTCAGAGTGATGTCAGATATTGGTTCTTCCACCCCTTGGTACATGATCATAGTCTTCTTGAAACTAATTGTCAATGCAAAACTCTTGTATGACTCAGAAAATCTGCCCAAAAGATTCTTCAGGGAAGATTCACTGTGGGCAACCAACCATAGTAGAGTATGGTTCATTCAAATTACAGGAATGCATGGTGGCAGAATTTAACCATCTACATATTTAATATTAATCAAAGTCTGAGGCCAAAAATGTCCAGGTTTTTCAGCAGGTTCCTGATTTTTGACCAACTAATCAACATTTTCCATGGAAAATTTCAATTAAAACTTTTTTTTTCATTTTTTTTTTTAGAAATTTTCCACAGGGGGAGGGAACATTTTATGACAAGCCCTACTAATATATTCTCTGCTTATAGTGCTTATCCCTGCTTCAATAGCTGACTGTCACATTCTGCCCTAGCTACCATTTCCAACTGGTTTGAAGATGTAAACCCATCTAGGGCACTGTGCAATAATCTAAAAGGTATGAATAACTATGACAAGAGTCCATATAAGAAAGGAAAGAATACAACCTACTTGTCAAGTGTAGAGTATAAGTGCTCTTGAGAACTGCTGCTACCTGGGAATTCAGCAGCAGCTGGGAAGCCAATAAAAAAAAAAACCCTGGTTACAAACCTTGGAAACAATTGTTAGACACACCCCATTAATCAGTGGTACAGGTACCCTTTCCTTTGGTTGCTTCCTCCAGCATACAAACATGATTTCATTCTCATCTCTCATGTCATTCATCTATATCCCTTTCTGTAATAGATGCTGGTAAATTGATCCACCCTACAGACATGGAAAAGGGCACAATATAAAGGTGAATTTCATTAGCATGCAAAAGACACCATATGTACTTACTAAACCCCTTTAATGGCTCCATAGCCTCACTGAATATGAGGGGTCACAAGATGGAATCTGATGGAACTCTGTGCGAGTAAGGTGGCTTAGATGACCAAAAGCCCAATTACCACCCATACAGACAGGAGTATCAAGACACAAAGGTGACCGCAGCAATGCCCAAGAGGGTCCCCAGATGCATCCACCACAGCTTGTGTTAAAGAACAACTGATGAATATGCATGAGTTAGCTTGAACACCCAATCTGTCTCCGGGAGCTTCCCTAACAGCATCGTTTCCATACTCTCCTCTGTTTAGATCCCAGTGGACAAGTTTCCTAATCAGAGACTTCATTTCATTTGGGACTAATTGGCATTGCTGCAGGCAGTCTGAGCAGAGGGGCTTGAGGACTGAATGGGCACAGCACGGTCCTTCGTAGCAGAGGCTGAGATGTACTAGTAGGGGGAAGGCATGGGGAAGCCTGCACTGATACTGCCCAAGCTGCACCTGCTCTCATAGTGTGCCATGAATAGGCTCAGAACATGGGATTAGACAGAGGAAGAGAGCTGGCAAGAACACTGTTAGTAGTGTAAATGGATTAACATATGGTCCCAGATTCTGCAAGGTATTTAAACACATGCCTAACATTAAGCCTAAGAATGAAGTTAATGAGACAACTCACTGGTTAACGTTAGGTGCATGTGTAAGTGTCCTGCTGGATCTGGGCCAGAATTCAGAATGACGGCATATAACTCACTCCGCAGCACATATATTACATACTTAAAACATGCTGCTTCAAGACAAGGAAAACTTGTTTTGTCCCCGACAGCAGTTATCTACAGGTTAACCAGTACTTGTTCAGTAACACAAGGCAATTTGGCAGGAGGTGGATCATAAGTGGATCATGTGATGGTAAAACTGCACATTGCCCTTAATCCTGATGCCTGCCTGCTCCAAAGATAAATACAAGATGAAGTCTGTATGCAGGCTCTTCTCCTAGCCAAATGTAGAATTATTCTACAATGGAAATCCAGCATATCCTCCTCCAAGTCGGATTGGATAAAGGATATCAAACACATAATCCCTCTAGAAAAAGCCTGCTAGTCAGCTAAAGAAATGAAACTCAATTCACATGACTATAGCAATACTTTATTGATGCTCACAGGACACGGTAATCAGAAATTCTCATAGTAAAAATATTAGCTATGCTGATAGTTAACAGGCTAAAATCTCTAGGTCACCTCCTAACACCTTAATAATAAGCCTGACCTATGTAAAACAGTCAAATTCTGTATCTCTCCATAATTCCTTATATGACATATATAAATCCTTTTGTGGTTCTCCATAACCTATTCGACTCTCTGTATCACTATCTGTAAATTTCCTTCACTTCAATATCATATCAGAATAAATTCTTCTCTCCATATACTGTATTATTTAAAATTCCTGAAAATAAATATAAAATGCCCCATGCCTTTAACTCACTTTGCACGATCCTTGACTCTGACTCTCTCCTTTCTCCCAAGGCCAGATATGTGGGAGCCATCCTTGATTTCAAGCTTTCCTTTTCCTCTTGTCTCTCTCGTACATAAATCTGCATGTCACCACCTCCAAAACACTGACAAAACCTATTCTTGCCTTGACCCTGCCTCTACTGAAACATCTATCCAGGCTATAATTACTTCCTATCTTGACTGTTGTAACTTTTTTTCTTTTCTTTTATGGTCTTCCTAAAATGCAATTGTAAGTAATTCAGATTCCTGTGGCCAAACCAGTCTCCTTCTCCAATAAAGAGGGAAACATCCCTATAGCACCTCCACCCCCTATTCCTTGAGCTTCTTAGCTAGAGGCAAGTGTTTCCAGAGCTGTTTCCAAATCCAAGTCACAACTGCTGTCCCAAAGCCAACACTTGCTCCTTGTCCCATGCATTAAATACAGCAATTTCAGCTGGCACTACAGTTACTGAACCAAAAATATATGAGAGAGATACTGGTATTACTCCATCCTCCCTCTACAAACGCTGATTTATTTTTTCACATCAATTGTTACCTTCAGCCTTAAACTTAGGCTATAAGGTCTCTTGAGCAGGGCCTCCCTCTTACCACATGTACATACAGTGACTGGTGCAATCCAGGTAGCGTCTGTAGGACCTAGTGTCATATAAATAAAACTGGGGCTGTGATTAAGGTCTACTTTTGGCTGAGAGGTATGGCATCATTGTTTGCAGTAGTCATAACAGTAATATGCTAATATCCACAACGTGCTACTTGCTGTCTGCATATACAAGACAAGACAACCCCTGTCCCAAAGAGTTTGCAATCTAAGGCCTCAATCCTGAAAAGATTAAAGCACACGCATAATTTATACATGTGAGTAGTCCCACTGAAGTCAAACTGCATAGGCAATTAAGTTTTGCATGTGAGAGGCTTAAGAAGGCAGAGTACTTGTGGCAGGAGGTTGCAGAAGTATAAAATAATTTAGACCAGGCGTTGACAACCTATTATAGCCCAGATCTAGTCTGTAGAACGCTTGGATTTAGCCTGCAGAGCTGTGGCTTTGGCAATGGGGAACTTTGCCCACACCACACCACAGCTGGGCAGCAGGGCTCTGGTGGAGAGCAGGGAGTTTTGCCAGGCAGTAGGGAGAAGCAGTAGTGGCCAACAGGGCCCACCTCAGACCAAACCTGGGTCATTCCACCTTGCCATCAGAAAACATTGCTGACTCCTGAGATAGACTGTAAGGGCCAGATAATTTTCCACTTTTTAGGTGTTGAATTGTTTCAATGTAATCCCATTCTACCCTATCGGAGTCTGAGAAAAACTGGTAATGCAAAGGTAGACAGATCCTCCTCCTTCTCACCACTTTTTGTGGATGTGTTCATGGCTTTCCAGAGACTTGGGCAGGAAATAGGATTGCATTTAAACACCTAAATGCCACCTAGATGCCTCATAAATGGAATGAAATCAATCCCAAAAGGTCTTCCGGGCAGAGATTGCCTACAACTCTCTTAGGGCCTTGTTACACCTTATGCCGTGGGCCGCACAAATGTTGATTGGTGTTACTGGTCACTTGAAGTTCGGAACAGTCACACCCTTCATCTAGAAACCCTCTCTGATTGTCCCTCATGCACACAGCCATGACTTGCCACTAGATGCCTGGTGAGCAGACACAGGACTAAGAGCTATAGCTGTGAGTTGCCACTACTGGACTGGTGAGCTGGGACAGATTTCTATCCCTGCTCTACGGGCAGGGGTGTAAAAGATTCTGAGATACTAGAGGACTTAAATTTGGGCAGTACATCTGTGGGGAGTGGCCATGCAATGGAAAAGAAGTTGGGCTGTAAGGATCAGAGAGCCTTGTTACACGGTAATTTTGGGCGGCTCAAACCCTGGATTGTCCATACGTTAACACCTTAAAGTGGTTTTAAGCACTTGTTACGTGGCACAAAATTATGCCACTCCAGGGCAGGATTATCTCTGATCTGCAGGTGGAGGACAGTCAGAGAAGGTTTCTAGATGAAGGGTGTGACTGCTCCAAACTCCAAGCTAACACTTAACACCAATCAACATTTGTGCAGCTCACAGTGTAAGGTGTAGCAAGGCCCAGAGATAATCCTGCCATGGAGTGGTGTAATTTATAGCAGCACAATGAGTGCTTAAAACCACTTTAAGGTGTTACTATGTGGACAATCTAGGGGTTAAGAGCTCCAGGAGCTGCCCAAAACCACCTTGTAACAAGGCCCTTACATTTCCTAATACAATGGGACCTGATTGACTTTGGCCCTTAGGTACAATCACAATAAACACAAATAACAGCAAACTATACAGTTAATCTCAATTATCCCTAACTGCCCTCCCCCACAACCTACCTGTAATTTTTGTAGGCATCATGGTAGACAAGGACCTGAAGAAGTGACTTGAAAGGAAACTAGACTTTTCCAGGGTGCCGTTCAATGAGTTGGTGGAAAAAAACTAGGAGACCTTTACAGGCTAGCATAGGGCTTGGGGCCTTCCCCACAGGGGGATGCACAGAGGGACCATAATCAGTCAGCATTACTCTAGTAGGTTGAACATTGCTCCCCATCTTTTGTAAATATAAAAATGATTAATTGCTTACACAGAAATTGATCTAGCCACTGTTTTATGAAAAATACAGAATTTCCATATCTTTGGTGAGGCCATCTAGAGAAGTTTGAATGTAGGGACCCAAAGTAATTGCATTTCTCTTTCTTTTCTGGCATTTTTAGATACTGATTAATGTAGAGTCCAGGCTGTCTGAGCAGCCTGGGGAAATCAATAACATTAACCCTTAGGAAACGTTTACATTTATGTAAACCACTCAATGTGCCATATATTATGCAGGTTTTCTTTTTGTACATAGGAAAGTTGGGACCAATCTGTCTTGGAGCATATAGTCTTCCAGGTGCCACTGATTTAGAACAATCTGTGATTCTGTAATACAAGCTATAGATATTGTAGCAGTAGAAAGAAGCTGTTCTCCTAATGTAAATGAGATTGTGGAAATCAGGAAAACACCCACAGGAAAACACACACACACATGCACACACACATACACACAAAAATCCTGCCATGCTTTGTGTTCTGTAAATAATCCCTTTTTTCATTAATAATATGTTGGCCAGCAAGGGTTAAAAAAACCTTCCTATTTTCAATAGTCCTTTAGGGTTGATGTGACTGACAGGAGGGCCACAAGCGATGATGTCACAAAGAGAGGTGCAGTTTGTCCTGCTATACCATCTTTCACTCCAGTGGACTCGCCTTCACAGACAAATTGATTTGCAAAGGTTCAGGCTGGCAGCTCAGCCTGCTTTGCATACAGAACGCTCCCTTGTGACACAATAAAAAGTACCCTGGCAAACAGAGGAACACAGCAGGAACTGGCCGGTTCAAAGTCCAAACTCCACACCCCCTCACCCCAGTCTGGTTTGAAAGGTCACTGTGTGTCTGGGAAAATAGTCTCAGGATACGATCCTTTATTAAAGGTCACTATTTTTCAACGGCACTTAACACACACTTGCACACAAATTGAGACTGAAAAAAACCTGGGGGCTGCCTTGCATTGTACATTGTGCTTGCAAGATTTATGTCTTGTGGTCACCAGCAGTAAACACACACTGCTTCAGTATTAAAGTTCACATTAATCCACAGATTTTTTTTTTTTTTTAAATCAGCCTCTATCTTTGCAAGGAAAACAGTGGCAAGCTAGGACTTTTGTTAATCTCTTTTGTTTCTGCCTCTTCGCCATATCATTTTCTTTCCTTGTTATACATTTTTGTTTCAGAGCCAGCATTATTCTTATTTACTGGTCAGGGTACCAGCTTTTTTACACTGCATCAACTGGTACATCTAATTTCAGCCCAAATGCCTATGCTATACATTTCTATATAATATACCTAATATAGCCCATGCTATTAAGATCATAGTATTGGGATACAGTTTACAAGAAAAACGGCTGCGCACTTTATAATCACCCCATTGAACAATAATCATAAATATATTAATTAAAACAGAAATCATAAAGATTTTTTAGAAAGTCTAATATATAATTTTATGCAGTATTAAATACAGTATTAAAAACAAAATAGCAATGGCAATCCCCGCTCCCCCCCCAGTAACAGACATTTTACTCCTAATCTACTAAGAACTTAAAAAACAACTATGGCTCAATTCATAAGAAAATAGACTCTAATTAAGAAGACTACCATTTTTAAATTAACGTGCACAAGAATTGCAAAAAATGAAAGGGGGGTGGAATTCAGTGAATTTCAACTAGCGAGCAAAACAAGTGATATTGAGGATTTCCATCCTCCTACGTTACACGTTTTTATAATGCTTTTGCCAACAGTGTATTTCCAAGCTATCAAAAGCACATTAATTTTTCTGATTAAAACAGCTGTGAAAATATACATATGTAACTGTGAAAAATCCTGGGCTTATTGTAATACCCTAAACAAAACAAAGATGAAAGATTTTTAAATACGGACTTGTGAAAAGTAAAATGTTTAACACCATGAGAACTAATTCTGCATGTGTCTCTAATATTTTGTTATAAATACTTTAATCCTTTTGTCCATTCATTTTGCACCTCATCTGGATTTGACTTGTTAAGGGTTAGTTCCTTTGTAATGTCTTCAGCACCTCTCCATAGTTATTGATTGTGCTCTCATTAAAACAGCAAGATCATAAATACCATGCTGAAGAAAGGAGGGAAAGCCGCTGAAAAAGAATAGCTCTTCATATAGAAAGGTAGTCTAAAAAATCAGTGAGTGAGAAGGTAAAAGGGAAATGAAAACATTAGATAGAAGTGAAACTTCTTTAAACAGATGAGCCCATGGGCTGTTTTTAGAAAAGCACTATACTTCTCAAAGGTCATTAAGCATGTGGAGTTCAGGGGGTTCGTAAAATCTTTTGTCAGAAAATGAAATTGTATAGATTTTTACATACACACTCCCTCTCTTTTTCTTTCTCCTTTAAAAATAAAGGATCTCAGATTCTGAACCTCTTGTTCATAATCGGAAGTTGTTTCTTATAGGAGAAGTCCCATTTCACATGAGCAACCCTTTTGAAATCAATGGGATTAGTTGGGTGAGTGACTATATGCCAGTATCGATGATTCACAACCCTAATGAATTGCAGATTCTGTATTTCCTCCACTTCCATCCCCTTTCTCAAACTTGCAGGACTTTTGGTTGCACAATAAATTCAGGATTGGGACCTTTGCATAATATGTCATCTTTACAGGGCTTTTCCCTCTAGCTGTAGCTGGGATGCTAATGACCTTAGATTCCTCTGGTACTGCATGTAGAGTAATCTGTTGCCTTGAAAGGAGGATATACAATTTTAAGTACATTAAGGTTGTGTACAGAGTTTGCAGGAGGTTAGGAGGAGGTTAGAGCACATTAAAAATGGTCACCTGATCTAACTCAGTTTGCCCCGGTGCAGACCTTACACAAGTTAGATGAATCCATGAGAACTGTACAGAAGTTCAAGACAGTTAGATCAGTCTAAAAATGGCCAACCTAATCTAAGTTAAATGTGCCTCTGAGGTAGTTGAACTTAGCTCAAGTCTGGTGAGATGATCTAACTGAACTTCTGTACAGTTCCCAGCACAGCCCCAGGGCTAGAAAAGCCCAGCTGCTGGGCCCCACCCTGAGGCTGTGCTTTTCCTACCCTCTCCCTGGCACCAAACTATTTTTAGCCCCCTGGTCCTTCCCCCCACCTAGGGACCAGCCAGCCCCCCTCCCAATGACAGCCCACCAAACCCCCTATCCTGCAAGTTGCTTCTGGTGCCAGTTTTAGATGCTGGGAGCTGAGGAATTAAGTCAGGGTGGAGGAGAAGGATAGGTGGGATGGGGGTTAGGTTCACTGGGGGGGAGTTGTTTGTCTGGGGGTGGGGAGGATTGAGGGGCTAAAAATAGCCCCTGGTCCTGGGGGTGGGGGAGAAAGTGCCCCCCCATACCCCAAAACCTTCTTGGCCAATCTTCTGATCCCCCCTGTGAACTCTGCCTGACCCCCAAACTCCCCACAGGGCCCCTATCCCCTCCCAGAGCCTGCTTGCCCCCTAAACCTCCCAACCACCCCACTAGTTCCCCCCATCCTGACTTACCTTACATTGGGTGACTATTTTTAACATGATCTAACATCCCCTTAACCTCCCCAAATGTCTGTATGCAGCTTAAAATGTGTCACTGAAAAGATTCCAGGAAGGTAATTGAACAGTTAGACAAAACAAGGTAGCCGTCCAGCAGAATCACCCAAAATTGTTTTTTAGCCTCTTAAAACAGACCAAAAAAAGGTTTCGTACACCTTTCCTGCAAGGCTGTAAACACAATCAGGATTTGGAGCTAAGCTAGCACTGACCCTTTGTTGGTTCAGTTTCAAATAGGAGTTCTGGGATTTGAGGGCCACAGGTCAGACAGTAAAAGAGCCAAGTACTACCCATTACAATATACAACCCAGATACAGTTTTTCCTGTCTCCTGAGGCAACCATTCTCCCTAACACTAGCACAACTGTCCCTCAAAGCCATTAAGAGAAAGATCTGGAGTCACACTGTAACATAAATGCCTGTTGGAATTCAGACTTACGGCCCCTGAGCGTTGGAAGTCAGTGCACTAATACATGGAACATTTGTGGCTGAACAGAGTGGTCTCATCTGTCTCAGCAAATGAGGCTTTTAAGACAGCAAAGAATGAGGAGCTAAGGTCCAGAAAGAGGTTGGGGAATCATATGACCAGGAGATCTGCTTCCCCCCAAGCCACCTACCTTTTCTGTGTTCATGCCTTACCCCCAACCCCCACTCATCTTCCCTCTCTCCCTCTTTCTAGGTGATTTTTTCCCATGTTCTTTAAGGTCCACTAAAGCAATCTACATCAGCTGTACTGACACCCACTGCCAAGGGCAGAGCTGATCCACTAGCAACTCCCCTGCAACTGAACTTGGCTAGCAGCTTGCTCTTTTCTTCAAAAAGTGCTCCTGCATTTTCCTGCATGCATAACTGTTGAAATTTATAAATGGGCTAGAACCTCACCTGCAGCCCAAGAGCACACACTGCATTTGTGACCTCCTCAGCAGTGGGAGGCAGGGATGTGTAGTGCTGCCACAAGTAACCCTCCAGGCAGCGGCAGAGAGTGCCACCATAGCTCAGGGTTACAAACCAGGAGTGAAGGTGTGCCCTGGGCACCAGGAGGATTAGCAGCAGCAGGGCGTAGTGAATCAGGCACCCCTCAGCCTGCACAAATAGCTCATCGCGCACCACCCGGGGCACATGCAGCAGGTGCAGCAGTAGCACAGGTGGGGCCCAGCCCAGAAAGGCCTCCAGCAGGGAGGGCAGGAGAATGGCCAGCCCGTTGCCCCAGTTGTCCAGGAGCCCCGCATGCCCTGAACCTGGGTGCCATGGGCTGGATGACAGTGCAGCAGAGTGGGTGGCCTGCAGGGGCAGATGGGGAAAGTGGGGTCTGGAGCCATGGCAACAGGTGTTGCCAGCAGCCTGGCCTGTCCCACCCTAGGAAAGGGGCAGGGGAGACAGGCTGCCTGCGGCCAGCACCCAGTGGGCCACCAACCCCAAGGGAGAGAGCAGGGATAGGGGGATTTGGCCAGTAGCCACCTGGGCCCAGGCTTGCCTAGCCAACTTAGCATGGTCCCTGGGCACTTGTTCATGGCTGACCCCTGATTTGAGGCCAGGCAGTGAATGGCCCCTGGTGTAGAATATCTTCTCTCTGAAATGTTGCAAACTCTAACAAAAGGCTTCTGTCTCTTGCCTCTGCAGAGCCAAAATCTGGATGCAGGGGAGAGCCCACCAGCCCCAATGGGCATGTGGACTCTGGGTCACCGCTGCCTAGTGCTGGACCCATACAGATGTGACAGCTGAGCCAACAGCAGATGCTAGATAGGACCACCCTGCACCAGTGGCTGGTGGAGGTGTGGGAGCATGCCTGGCAGGTGGAGGATATCACCCAGGAGACTGCCTGGGAGAAGGCGCAAAACTGGGTGCTGTGGGAGCACTGGACACAGATGGAGACCCAGAAGCAGGCGCACATTGAGGTGCTCTGAAAGGAGGTGGCCCTCCAGGCTCAGGCAATGAAGGACAAGGATGCCAACCAGCAGACCCTGGACACCCTTCTGGGCCTCGCAGTTGTATCCATGCCCTCCATTGCCTGGCACCTGTCCATGACCCTGCAGAGCCCCTGGATCTCATCTTCAGCCCTGCAGCAGGCCCCTACCTGGGCTTGGGAGAAGGTGCCCTGGCCCAGCCTGCCCCAGACCTACTGCCACCCACCTGGGCCCAGCCTCACTGCTCTCCCTTGAACCACACGCCTGAAGACCCAGACATGCCTCACAGGGATGCTGGGGCTTCACTGGACAGCCAGAGGGGGAGCCACCCATCCTCAGGGAGTGCCATCCCAGGTGGCACAAGAGAAGGCTTGTGAGCTTCTCTTCGCAAGAGAAGGCTGAGAGCTGATCTTGTGGCTGCCTACAAATTCATCAGGGGAGGGCAGCAGGGAATAGGAGATGCTCTATTTACCTGGGCACCCCCTGGAGTAACTAGGAACAATGGCCACCAAACTGATGGAGAGCAGATTTAGGTTGGACATTAGAAAGAACTTCTTCACAGTAAGAGTTACCAGAATCTGGATTGGGTACCAAGGGAGGTGGTAATCTTCCCTACCTTGGGGGTCTTCAAGTGTAGACTGGACAAGCCCCTAGCTGAGGTCATCTGACTCCAGCACTCTTTCTTGCACAGGGCAGGGGGTAGGACTCAATGATCTACTGAGGTCCCTTCCGACCCTAACGTCTGTGAATCTATGTGCCACATATGGTGTATGTAAAAATACAAGTGTGAGCCTGTCCTTGGGCAATTGCCCATAAATGGAAAAAAGGCGTGGGTAAAGGCAATGTATTGTAAACCTGGTCTTTCTACCTTTCCTTCCCCCACTCTCCTCACCCCCAACGAGGCATGCTTTTGCTTTGGCAAAGATACCATGTGTCACATTTCCCTGAGCATTGCCCATTTCCTCACCTATTTAAATGGCTGGGTCATGCACCTGAGCTTTGTTATAATAGTAATTACAATGCTTCTGACAGCCTCAGGACTGTAGTGTGGACAGCAGCTGTCACAGAAATTATCAAGTTTTGCAAACAGCTTTGCCTCTGATGTCTGTAGAGTAGATGATGCAAGCCTGGGACAGGATGAGTTAACAAGAGATGAGTGGGGTGTTATGCAAAGCAACAAATCCCTAACCTACTGCACAAATCTTTCCTGGCGGTGATCAATAGATTCTCAGACCACGCTGACATAACCTTGTCATGTCTCCACAAGGGTACAGTGGCTAAAAAGACACAAGGAGGGGGAAAAGATATCAGTTGCACCACCCCCCTCCAACAAGCAGAATTTAGCAAGTGACCGGTAATGGTTCCTTGGCCTTGTACTGCTTTTAAAATCCTTCAGCTGAAGCAGCTCAGCTCCGATTGCCAGCAAAGCTTGAGCACCCTTGAGACCCTGGTGCAGATAATCATCATCCACTCAGTGACAAGAAGCAGAGCACTGCTTCGGTACCAAGGAGACAGAATGTGGCAGGGCACAAGGGTGCCATCTTAGACCAATCCCAGCAGCAGCCACAGATAGGTGTGTGTATTCGTGTTCATGTGTTTTTCTCTTTTAGTATCCTCTCAATAGGGAGGCTGTCAATGCAGTTTTCGTTATGGAGTGCCTCCCGCAACCAAATTGAGCCCAACAGCAAATACTGTTATAAAAGAAAATTACATTAATTTGTGTAAAAGTGTAATAAAAAAAAAAGAGGTGGTTGGGCTATTTTTCTTGCTTTCAGAGAAATGCAGGTTTGGGCTTATGATTACATAAAGCATGCTAGCAATCCAGAGGCTTCACTGCTTCCCCACAGTACTTCTTGTAGTGTTTTTGCTGTCATGTGACAGCATTATGGTTAATGGTATTGCATTATGTGTACAATACACAAGGGATCACACAGCTGCATGGGACAGCCCCTAAGGTTTGGGGAGTGATTGGTATTTATGCTCCGACTAAAGAAATAGTTTGAGGGGGGAGGTATGGAGGGAAAGCTATTTAAGTCTAAAATAGTTATTCAAATATCCAGAATATATCGCCCTTTGTAATTATTACTCTCCCTTTTTCTGCAGTACCCCTGGCCATTGGTTTGCCTTTTTAGGGTGTGATTGGAGCCTGCAGCTTCTAAGCAGAATCTGAACAAAACATCTTCTATTTTCTTATATTAAAACATCTCTGCAAATAGGAAACACTACTTGACAAATATCCATAATCTAGTTTATTTCCCACCTCCCCATCCAGGTGCAATTTATAATGGTTCTTGTCCCTGTATAAGTTGTATTTCAGACCAAAGTTATCAAATATCAGATGTCTAGACCTGCATAGAATATATGCAACTTTCTTAAAAACAAGTCAGCTGAGAGCAGACGTGAAGTTTGGGCAACTCAACCACAAGCTTTTGATGTGACAGGAGGGGAAAACAAAGCTTTACTCAGTTGGCTGATAGAACAGAATTACAAGGGCCAGATATTCAGCTGGTTTAAGCCAGAGTAGATCCACTGACCTCTGTGCAGCTTTGCTGGTTTACTTCAGCTGAGGATCTAGCCTTATAAAGTAGGCCTTTTATGCACAGCACACGAGAACGAATCAGTTAATGATGTTGATCCATGGCGAGACAGTGATGCCATCCAAGATGGTGATGACCATGATGACCTACTTGGGAACAGTAGAGAGACTGACCGTGAGGTATTACTGAATTTTGAAAACCACTGTGTGACACTCACATTTGCTAACTCAGCAGACCTGCTTGCTCTGTGTATATTCAGCCATTTTTGTTCCTTAAACTAACAGAAATCCTTTTTCCCAGGATTTCACTTCGAGTCCTGCAGCTACAAGACCCCAGTTCAACAAGTTGGGTATGTGCTCAGGCACCTTGCTGAGTAAGCCATGGTCCACTTCAAGTCTTCTTTATATATCATCAGTTGAACAAAATGGCGTCTTCAAAGGTTTTGATGAAAGCATATTTTGACCCAGGATTTTTTCTTAATAGTGAAGAGAGGAAAAGGAAGGAAAGAAGCCAGTGTGGTTCCCAGATCCCAGGCTGAGTTTGAAGGGATGTCACTCAGCATAAACAGCTTTTGATTTGTAAACTAGCACACTTCAACTGTAAGTCACTGAGACACAACAAAAATGGAACCCCTCAGTGCCATTGTCAAAGATATCTTTTCATGTGCCATCGTGTCAAGCAGGAAGGAGTGTATTTAAAAAGATGTGAAAAAGTCTTGTATTCTGAACTGATTCTATGCCATCCGCGACCAGGTACACAGTTTCTGTAGGACATGCAGACCCTCCCACATTTTAAATTTGGAGGCTGGTAACAATCCCATTCTGATAAGTGGCCATGCTGACAGGAACAAAAGTTCAAATGATATAGATCCAAAATCCCAGATCTCCGGACAATAAGAAAAAGCTATTCTGAAAGGCAGCAGATCTCACATCCATTAGTGGGGTTCAGGGATGTTTCAGATGGTTCAGAGTATAACCCACTGTACGCTACAGTAAACCTCAAGTCATCTTGATGCCCTTCTCTCCATGCCTGTCCCCTCCAATGGGTGTAAATGTTCACTGTTACATGGGATAGAGTAGATTTCAGGCCTAAGAGCCAGCAGTGTGTAAGCACCCAAATATTTATAAGTGGGAGCTAGCATCAGTATTATAATACTTAGCAGCAATAACTGCATTTTCAAGGTTCCCTCCCAGTGAACTCCATTCCAATACTCATACCCAGCCATCCCCTCTGTCTTCCTGGCTAAAAACCCTGGCTGAGTCCCTATGATTCCCAACTGCCTCACAACTTCCCTCCCTGTAAGCCAGCCTCTCCAACAATCTTCAATAAACTCCCACTCCCTATCCACTTCCCTTTCCCCTTCCCCTTCATTTGTCCTTTCCCTCTCACAACTCTTCAAATGGCTCTTCTCCCCCATCTTCCTTTATCTTGCAACAGAATCTTTGCCTACCCAACAGCTTCCTCACTTACCTCTGAATATCCTGTCTCAAGATCCTACCGCCTTTCTGTTGGGTCCCGGCCACCAGTGAATCCAGAATCTTGCCAGTTCTGATGCTAGGCACCCTAAAGCATCTGAGATACCAATTCAGTAGCAGGTGATTATTCACCTGGTTAGCTGCTGGCCCAGCAACAAAGTCTTTATACAGAAGGGGTTAGCGGAAAGGAGAAGGCTCGAGGCACAAAAGCAAGTTGATGAAAGGGAAGGAGTAAGAGCGATATCTGGATTTCATAGAAATGGGAGGAGAGCAAAGGAATCAGTTGAGGAAGCAAATGATTCACAAGCATATTATGAACTGGATAGGAAACATTAGGGTAGTAGAAGATGGGTCCCTTACCCAAACATGGGAAGGGAAAAGTTGCATTTGTTCTGATTCATGGACATGCACAGATTTGGTTTGGGCTGCCTCACTTATCCCTCCTTAGCATTTTTAAACCATTTACTGGAAGATATTGGATGAGAGTAACACCCTTCTGCATGTGCGTTACAGGAATAAGATCCAATAAAAAAGGCAGGGTGCCATCAAATTCATCAAATGCAGCTGGATTCTCTCTGCCAGGATCATAGGGATAGCCAGAAAGCACAGAGAGAGAATCACATAGGACCCCATTACCAGAAGTCCAACACCTCAACATTTCAGTAGAATTTCATACATGGTGAAACATTTCCACGGAAGCCAGCCACTAAATAGTGGCCAATTTCCACTGAGAAGTTATCCAGTTTTTGTAGAGGAATATTGCCTTTTTAACAACGTAACAGCTTGTTATTCAGACCAAAATCTTAGCTGCTTTCTAACAGAACCTGACATTTCCCTCTTTGCATGATTTTTTCAGTTTCACTGATAGTAAAAGAAATGTCCATGTGCCTCTAACCTTGACTTTATTTAGATAAATTAATTTCGAAAGGACGGTCCAGCCTGGTTTCATCGTATTTGAAGTCTATGGGTAAAAAAAAGGACTAGGGAAAATAACTTGCCAGGCTTCACCACTAGAGTATCTGAGCACCACCCAGTCATATATAAAGCAAGATGATTAATATCTGCCATGTGTTTTTTCTCTCATCCTCTCCCCAGAGAGAGTGCAGTTGAAGATTTGCTTAGGATTGTTTTTATTGTATACAGACACACACATCACATGTTCCTACATGTTTCCTAGATGGGTCCAGGTCAAAGAAATGCAGCTTAAAGAAGATGATGATGTTTGTGATGGTCTTTGGTTTCTGTGTGAGTTCAGTTCACAGTCTCCATCCTCTGTTTTTGATGCTGTCTCACTGTGCGAAGTCAAACTAGCCCCTTAAACCTAGCGTTCCTCAGTTTCTCTTCTCTCGGTGGCAATAAAACTCCTTGATTTCACATGGTGAAAATTAATCATCTATGCAGCACTTTGAGATCCCTGAAAAAAGGGAGCTGTGGAAGTTCAAACTAATATTTATTTTCCTATGACAATTGAAAGAGTTAAACGGTACATTAAAACCAATTCTGAAAGGAAACTTTCTTGCTGAAACTGAGAAAAGATTCAGGGTAACCCCTTTTGAATGCTAAAAAGCTTAAAGAAAGGAATATCCTCTGACGGTGTATAAAATACATAGCCTAGAAAACTGGACTGTACCATAGATGTTTTTTTTTTTTTTGGGGGGGGGGGGGGACAGCTCCAAGCCAAACTGACCCTCCCTAGATCAGAAGCAGGGGAGGCAGATGGTAAGACCCTGCTGCAGTTGGCACTGCTCATCTCCCCCGTAGGAAAAAAAAAGTGCTTGCAGTCAGCATTTGTCCCCACAACAGCATGGGGAAAGTGCCCACAGCTAGCGTTTGTGCCTGCAGGAGACACCATTACTAAATATCATTCCCCACCACTGAATATCACTAAAGCCCTGGGTCCGCAGGCCAGATCCAAAGTTTCTGCTGGGCCATAAGTTGCTGACTTTTGACCTTCAGCACCCAATCTGATGCTGAACTTGGAGCTAGAACCAGAATTACAGAGAGTGTTGCTACCCAGGGTTTTGATACAGGCCTATTTCTACAAACAAGTAAATAAAGAGACTTGAGTTTTTCTCTGTAGCCTGTGCTCTGTTTGCGGTCTTGCCCAAGGTTACTAAAATAAAAGATCATCTAGAGAGCTGCAAGAATAGGAGTAGTTGCTCTGTGTGCACACTGCCCAAGGGTGCTAAGCCAATGTTCGAAATACAATCTTGTGCGTGACTGCTATGCGTAATATCTAAGAGCTACCCAGGGTGCTGAGAAATCTGAAATATATTGGGTGCTGTTTGTATCACAATGGCCAGAGGTATGGAGAAAATAGCGTTGTGTGGGCATGATTTTTTGCAGACGTGGGTGGGGGTGCGTTTGTGTGTGTCCGTCCCTGGGAAGGGGTGTGTGTGTGTGTGTGTGTGTGTGTGTGTGTGTGTGTGTGTGCGCGTCCGTCCGTCCGTCCGTCCGTCCCTAGGAAACAAGTCAAAAGAGATCAAATGAACAAATCAGCATCAACATCGAAGATGAGATAGCTAAGAGCTGGTGCTGCTATAACTTCTTTGTGTTTGTTTTGGAAGGGATAAAACTGAATGAGGTCTTTCTCTGTATCCAATTTTTCAACAAGCTGCAGGGAACTGAAAATTGTAGATTGAAAAAAATGTTACAAAAATACTGTCAACAAATGAGTCTGGAAGCTTAGAATTTGGTTTGCGAATTGAACTGCTGATGGTTTATGGATTTTAGGGTTTCAGTCTGCATATTCTTACTCATGTAAGTATTTTTTGCTTAAACAAATAGCCCCAGACATATCAGTGGCAAATATCTGCATGATTAAGATTTGCAAGATCATCTCCCTCATTTCTGTTTGCTGTGTTTTGTTTTTCAAATGTGTTTCCTTATGCTCTACTTGACTGAATACTAGATCTTGATGTGAAGCATCAGAAACTGCTCTCTGCCAAAAAGACAGAATACGTACATGGGCCAAAGGTCTGACTTGGCACTGCAAATTCTATGAAATATTATCCTAAAATTGACATCTATTTTCAGGTATGGTACTGTACCACTGGAAAAAAAATCTAAGTTGGTAAATTTTCCTTAGTTTGCTGTCAGTGGCCAAGTGCCGTAACTGGAGAAACTTCACTAAGTCAGCACAAGTCTGGAGTAAAAGAGATCAGAATCTGGCACTGGTGTGCGCTCTGAACTTTTGAAAAAAATTACCTGGAGAATCTCTGTTCTGATCACAACTCTTGCCTCCATTCTACCTGGTATGGTCTCTTTTGGATACATTATGACTGCACTCATGGTCTGACTCATGTCCCAGCCTTTCCACAGTTTCTAACCTGAGTCACACAGCATCTATCAAATGTCCCAGATTACGCGTGGACCAATCAGCGGTTAGTTACTAGTTGCAAGCATTCAAACTAACACTTGGTCTTGGTTTCAGCTCAGAAAATTCACTGGAGAGCTAACTATAGCTCCTTAGGTTGAAAAAAAGGAGACAGAATTGCTTCAAATTTCTGCCAGGAATAATCATTTCTTCATGTCAGCGCATCAGTTTGTTATCTACGTTATATACTGTCTAGATCTTATATAACACTGAATTCCAGCCTGCATGGTTATTATCTTATGCAGCATAATTATAAATCCTGAAATCCCCATCAGCCAATCAAAGTCTTCCCTTAATCAAATCCATGCTTTGTATTACACATACACAATGCCTGTAGTGGAACATGACCAGCTTTACAGCAGTTCATCTGTCCTTTTCAGATACACTCCCACAAAATATTTAGAACATTTTAATCTTATTTCAAGTGCAAATTTTTTCCAAAAATTGACTAAACCAGATGCCTGTAGCTAAGCCATTACATCCAAGTATAGGTACATCATAAGCCCAGAATGGGAGCTGGGGGTGTTCGGCCCCTCTGGAAATCAGGTCACTTCTGTTTAACTGTTTTATACATGGATTTAAGAACCTGGCATTAGGCTCCTACATCTCATAGTTTCATAGTAGTGTTGGTCTTGGTGACTGTGAATGCTTTCATACTGATGGACCCATGTTTTGTGTTCTGTTTCTTAACTATGTAAACCTTGCCTTGCTTGTTTTGCCCACATTCAATCATTATACAGATCATTTTCTAAAGTGTTGTCATTACCATGGCACCTGAGACCCCCCCATCATGGACCAAGACTTTCCTCTCCCCTCTTTTGTTATGTACTACACACACCCACATGACAAAGAAAGACCCAGCTCCCAAGAGCTCACCTCCCGCTTCCCCTCAGAACACTTAGCACATCTGCACCACCTCTGTGCCCCATCCCAGAGTGCCACTGTGAAGACCATCCCTGCCCACAGGCTCCTACTCTTCAGGGGCCAAATCCTAGAAATTAGACATGATTGAATTCTTAGACTAGCACTGAGCATGCCTGAGAAAGAGAGAGTACCTAACAGCAGTGCTGGGGCCCATGCTTCAATTCCAAGTTTTAGCACTTGCAGCATGGAAGTGATCATGACATTGCTCCCTCAGACAGCATGGGTGTGCACACTGTAGGAAGCTGCAGAACACATTTTTCCACACTCTCCTATTAATGATCCAGGAAAGTCATTCTGCAAGGGTGATGGCTCACTGCTCACTGTCTTTGCCCATTTAATCCTTGTCCCTTTCACTAATCCTGCCAAAAGGAGGGCCAGGTAGGGTGGAGACTTTGTAACAGTTGCCAAGGGGGAGGTACCCTGAGATAACCAAACTCATTTAATGTAGGAAACAGATTAAGCCATCAGATGACAATAATTTTTGGTCACTACTGACAAACTGGATTTGAACTTACGACCTGCAGTGAAGGTACCAGTCCCCTGAGCCATCTAGTTCCTCTCTATAAAGGTTCTTATTTTAACCAGTGACCCGATGCACATCTCAGTCCTTCCTTTCCCTGTCATTTTACATCCCAGGGTTGACATATGGTTGAACTGATATCCTTCCTCTGCTTCCTTTCCTGTTACTAAATGTCCAGTAGTATTGCATAAAAGCGCCCAACAGGAAAGGTCAAGCTGAGTTTCATGCCTGAGGTCTAGGATTACATCAAATTCTTAACGTTCATCTGTCCTTAACATCAACCAAGCACTTCCCAATTTTAGCCTAGTCATATCAAAAGCAACTGAATTGTCTTTGCTCAAGTTTGCCCTATTATTACCTCTGCTTTTTTTATATGTAATTCCCAGATAACTCCCACAACTACTTATTGCACATTAGGAAGAGGCTAAGGCTGAACTGAAGATCAACCAAGATCAAAAGGACCTTCTAAAGATGGACCAAGATGTGGAATTAAATTTGAAGTAGACCTGGTCAAAATATTTCCACATTTCAAAAGCTTGGTATAAAATTCTCCATTAAACTATTTCGACTTAAAAAAGAGAAAGACCTGAAAATGTTTGCTTTTTTCCTCCAGCTATGGAGCCAATAGGAATTGTCTATATTTTGAGATTCCAATGGAAATTGATTTTTTTTAATTTAAAATAATCCAAAAAAGTTTTAATTAAACTCTTTTGAACACCTCTAATGTAACTGCTTTCTCATATAAATATAGCAATAATACTATGGACTCACCTGTCTGTGTGCTTAAGTAGCTCTCATCACTATAAATCTAAACATCACACATATACTGATGCATTTATCCACAATCCCTTTGTAGGCTGGAGAAGTATCCCCATCTAAGTGGAAAACTGAGATGCAGAAATTAGGTCACTAAACAAGCCTGTTTCAGAGCTCAGAACTGGACCCAAAACTCCTGAGTCTCAGTCGAATGCCTTACCCACAAGATCATCCTTCCTCTAGTACAGGGGTGGCTGACCTGTGGCATGCATGCCACAAGTGGTACAGGCAGCTTCTGCATGTGGCATGCAGCATCAAGGAAGGGACAGGCAGCACAGAGGCAGATAGGGAAGGAAACAGAAGAACAGTGGATTCGGAAGGGGATCAGAGTGGCAGTCAGAGAAGATGCAGGACTAATTTGTGGCATATCCGCCAAAAAAAGGTTCGCTCCCACTGCTCTAGTAGATCCTACTCGAGCAAAGCATGCATGAACGTGTGTAACTCCAAGCATCCAAGTATTTCAATTTGCTTCAATTAGACCAGTTATATCCTAAAAATATAATATGAACCCTGTTAAATCAGGGCTTTATGCAGTATCTACTTTTGGAGGACTGCAAAGCAATTCAGAAACACTAACAAAACACATTTCCTCTTGTTTTTTCCCCTTCATCTTCCTTTTTTCTGGCTTCCCCTCCTCTGCTGCCTCTTCCCCCAGCTCTCACAGACTGGCAGCCACAGTACATTGCCAGTTGCTCTGTTTTCCATGTCCAGAATCCATGCTTCTAGAGTACACCTCCCTTCAGGGGTGACAGGTTACCACCGAAAAAAAAGGGATTTTTTTCTCATCATTGACAGCAAGGAGCTATGGCCCTGGTGTCAATCCCAAGGCCATCTTGTTCTTATGCAATTATACTAAGGCACCCATGAGATTTATAACAAGGCCAGTTGTGTATCACCTCTCTGCAGGAGAAAAGGAGGGGACTATTTGCAAGGACTGAGCAAGCAGTAAGAGTCCATGAAGCACAGTACTGGTGTTGGTATAAGTGATGTTGTTATGCCAAAGGAAAGCCCTGGCATAACACATCTGCCTCTAACACTGTGCACGCTGATCCAAGTTGAGGGAGCCAATACGCCAGAATCTTCACATTTTAGATTCTGACTTTGCTCTTCTCTCTCAGCTCTTGTTTTACTCTCTGTGCCTTAGTATACAAGTTGAATGCTGTTATTTAACCCTGACAGCCTTCTCATGGGAGCAATTAAAGTCTTTAAGATCTTACCTACATTTCACCAGAAGTCTTCTCATTAAATAGTTACTCAGATGTTCCTGAGGCCTAAAACATTAAGATTTAAAGGAAACAATTGACTGCTTTTTTTCTATGACAAATCAGATGTTTGTTTAACATGGCTACAGTGACCACTAAGGTTACTGATGCAGAAAAAAAAAGAGCTGTATATTATTTCAGAAAAGGACTTAGCGAGTAATAATAAAACAGCATGCAGAAAACAGGGCCAGCCTTAAGCACAAACAAAATCGGCAGCTTCTTAGAGCTCCATGATTAGATCATTTATTAGAGACTCGGCAACTTATCTCTCACTTTCCATGCCTTACACTCATTTCTGACACCAAGACCACATGGACAGGTAAATCCAAGCTTGATCCCCCAAATGTTTTACCAATGTCTCCTCATTCCCCAAACAGAAAGCGCACACATCCCAGGAAAAATGGAATGTAGGTAACTATGAAATAATAAAAGCAAATGTTTCCATACAGGATTACCCAGGCAGAACTAAGTTGGTCTAAGAAATTGTTTGGTGAGGATGAGATTCTACCATCCGGACACACTTTGAACTCCATAAAGTGATACTACTAATTATATTCATGTAAGGGTTTTTCATCATTGTCCAGTGTTTCTAAAATGTTCTATGCCAGTGGTGTTCAACCTTTGGGCCAGAAGAGTGGCACAGGGCTAGTCTGTGGGCTGGATTGGGCTCCATGTGCCAGGATTGGGCTCTGCGCAGCCTTGGCAGCCCCTGTACACCTAGACTAAGTCTTCCATTGTCCCTGTGCACTTGAATTGATCCCCATGACAGTTCAACATGCTGGGATCAGCCCTGGCACTTACACTGCCCCTGCCCAGCTTCGTGTGCCAGATTGCATGCCCTATCTAGAGTGCAGGGTCATGCTATCCAGCTCATGGGATTCCACACAGGTCCATAAATTTGGCACAAAGGGAGCAGGAACCACTACCCCAGTGCCAAATTTGCAGATCGATGGGGAGCACCACAAGCCAGATGGCATAGTTTCAGGGGCCAGATTTGGCCCATGGGCCAGGAGTTGAACTCTCCTAACCTATATTAACAAAAGCAAGGCATTCAGGTATGAAAGCAACAGATTCCATATACTTGTTCATGATTTCATGCACAATGAGTTAGGCATTTTTCCACAGTTCCTGTTGCTTCTGCAGTACAAGATGGTGCATCACTGTCCAGAGCCAAGGCCTGTGACAACATTCACCAAAACCCATCCTCCAAATATTCCCACTACACACTTGATGGTGATGAACATACCCCCATTGACTTGGTTTGGCATAGTTTTAATAGCTAAGTTAGCTTCCTTTGCAGCCAGCACTCCTTCCTGTTAATACTGTAAGTCTTTGCTGTATGAGGAAGATTTCAATCATGTAGCTATTCTACCTGTCTTATTGGAAAGAGGGTTATGTAGAATACAATAAAAAGGCAGCAGTCTGCAGAAAAAGAATATAAACTATTTGGAATATTAACTACTTGGAGAGGTAACAAAAAAGACTTGTTCTGCGCCTTAAATAAACAGCAATGTGAGTAACTTGATGAATAATACAGGTATTAAGGATGTACAGCTGAAGAGATGCAAGTGCCAAATACATCAAAGAGAAGCCTGGAAGAAAGCTCTAGCATCCATTACTTCTGAACTTTTAGACCTTGTCTAGGGAAGAAAGTTTTTATCAGTTACATGAAATGATGACTGCACTGTAGCTGTACATAACTCCCCTTTGCATGCAATCCTATTCCAAAATACGAGAGTTATACTGATTTAAATTCACACCTTAGCTTGCAGTGGTAGAACCTTCCACACCTTCCACCATAAAACAGGCCCTGCGAGTTTTCAGATGTGGGTCCAAACCTAACAGCAGGCCTTACATTCAGTAGGGATATGCCCCATTTCCAGACATAGCTGCTTCAGTGCAAACTCACGATGTAGACTAGCAAAATTGCTATTTACATCAAAGGAGGGTACTACTCCTCGAAACCAGGGTGAGCAATACTTATACAAATCATGGTTCTTCCCTGACTACGTCCAGATATTCCCCCAGGAAATACTTGAAACCTAATGGCTTAAGTCTGAATGAATCCCAAAGTTGACAAGGCCCCAGGTACAATTACTATCTTTTAACCACAGGGAAGCTGGAGCAGAAAGATTTGAAACAATGAAGACAGGGAACTCCTGACTTTGACAACTCCTCTTCCTCTGTCAGCTCTTGCTGCTGCTCTGCTCTCTGGGCAGGAAAACAGGATAGTCCCAGAAACTCCCCAGACAGGTACCCTTGCCCTGTGTATCTTCACTTCATCTAGTAGAGAGGAGAGCTCACGGGCTTTGGCCACGAGAAGGACCTCTCCTCTGCTTCAGAAGAAGAGAGGAGAAGGAGCTGCACTCCTTATTACGTCAACCAGCTCCCACTGAGTCCAAAGCAAGAAGCAGTGCTCTCAGAATTCTGAACCCATGGAAATCAAAGGGAGTTTTGCCACTGGTCCTGCATCTGTGGAGCTGGAATATCACCCTCAACCATTCTGACTGAACCTATATTTTTGTTGCCAGACAGTCATGTATTACCCTGATTGTCACTATCGGAGAGGCTCATGCCTCAGCACTCCTAGCATGGGTCCCTACTCTTAAATCGGACTTCTCAGTAATTCAAACAGTGAATATTATCAGCAGTAATCAGGGCATTGTATTTAAATATAATCTGTTTGAAAGATGATCCAGTTACTAAGAAGAGCATTACATATACTCTATATATCAGGTGTATCACCTACAGTCACTTTGAAGTTGCTGGGGGGAGACAACTGCTAGATATATGGTAGTAACACAGCTCTTCCCTTAATGGCAGGGCATTTCAAACTTGCTTATGCAAACGTGATAATGTCAGGATTGTCAAAAATGGTCAATAGGATGCTGCCATGAGAGGGCAGAGGTCACTTGTCAAGTGGCAGCTAAGGCTTGTATTACTTAAATGTTGAAACAAGGAATAGATATATTGACAGCCTGCTAGCACATGACCAAACGTGTTTGCAAAAGACAAGAGGACCAGTGGTACATATCCCTTAACTAAAATACTACTACTCAATAGGTGACAGTATTTCTTTTAAGAAATTAGTTGTTTAGAAATATTATGGGCCAATTTTTCCTCTCAAGTACACCCTGGCAATACCAATGAGAGAAAGGACAATGACACAGTCCAACAGACTCAATGGGACTGCTTGAGTATTACTGACAGCTGAATTTGGATCAGCATGGCGTTAAACAAATGCTCCTAGTGTCCCAACTAAACACTATTGTATTCAAGCTAGAGTGCTTATGAATTTTGCAGAAATATTCTAAACCAGACTAGCAATTCTTGCACAGCAGGTCAAGTAACCTTCCAACTAACTTTTCTCCGTGGGCTCAAGTTTAGGTTAGAACTAAAATTGCTTTGAAAGTGAGGTCCTATGTGATCTGAATTAAGGGGTGAACCTCTCCCTCTACCCTGTACTCAACCCGTACCCACTTCATGCAGTCATGTTCTTGTACAATGTAGGGAGACTTGCTTCTCCACTCCTTGAACTTCAGAGAGTTGTTCACACTCATGTGAAGCAAGCCTTCAACACCCATTCTACTCTAGTAGCATTATACACTCACTTTGCCTAGGTATAATGGACAAAAGCTCAGTAATTAACTTAGGAACTGGCAGGAGATGGATAAAATCTTTCATTTTGAAAACATAAAGAAGGAATTGGTGATGATAGAGTTGGATAAAAAGTGCATGACACGTCATTTTAAAAATATCAATCAATGGACCTAACATCAGTAGTGTAACTAGGCTGGGGTAAGAGGGACAACCAGCCCCTGGTGCCGATTTAGAGGGGACTCCAGCAACATCCCACAGTGCTCTGCATGCCTGCTCTCTTGTGCTCTCTGCCCAGGGTACCAACAAAATTGCTAGCTACGCCTCTGCATAATACTGCAACATGCTGAGGATTCCCTGAGAACTACGGAGTGCCTTCAATTCCTATTGACATGAATGAAATTCAAGGGGTCTCCCTGCATTGCACAGAGTGAGGGTCAAAGATCTTCACTGAAACTTTCTTTCCAATGAATAATTGGGTTTTAAATCAAAATGAAACTTCCCTGAAAGTGTCTGTTTTCCTTAAAAGACAACAGGTTTTGGGGTTTTTGTTTTTGTTTTTTTTGTGTTGTTTTTTTTTTTGGGGGGGGGGGGGGGCAGGGTTGCCTATTCACTCTGTTTTAGAAGATCTTTCTGCAGTTCTTTAGTCAGATTTGTTTTTTACCATCCTAAATAATTTGGAGTCGGGGGGGGGGGATAGGAGGTAGGGGTTGGAAAGCTGGAAAAAATGTTGGCCAAAAACACAAATTATACAGTTTTTCACAATGCAGCTCTTGGCCAAACTATTTCTTTTTTTTTTTAATTTTTGGCAGCTTTCAGCTGAATTTTTTTATTATTATTATTTTCATCTTTTGATAAACAATTGAAAATGTCAGTGGGGAAAAAACATCTTTGTAGTTAACTCTAGATCAATGATTCACAACTAGGAGGAGGAGCCTCAGCGGAGGAACCCTGGGGTGCCACCACATCCTTTTGAAGGTGTGAGGAGATAGGTGGTTAAGCAGATAAACCAGGCTCAGGTTTGTCCCTGCCTGGATAATCCCCCCGCCCTCACTGGCCAGCCCATCTGCAGGGAGGTAAGCACTGCAGTAGATAAATTCATTTTTGAAATTGTGTGCCAGTCACCCCCCCACTGAAATGTCTTTTGAGTTGGGAATTACAAATTTTGTTGCCACCAGGGAGATACTCACTCCCCCAAGGAACTGTACTTTTTGTGGTAATATTTACAAACAAATTATTTCCTAACAAGCTACATCACTTGCATCAATATTCCACTTCAATTAAGAGCAGGTGCCTGTCCTGACACACCTTCGTGAAGATTCTAGCAGAATTCAAAATTATTTTTTTTTAAACCTATTATAAGTTCCCACAATTTTAGTGGCAATAGCAAGGTGTCATCAAGTACCTCAAAGCCATATTGAGGACAAAACTGATTTGATGAATCAAGGAAGAAAAATTGAACCAGGGAAAGATGGAGGAACAGTAATTTTTGCAAAAACATTCAATTCTGGTCAAGTTGGCCTTTTTATAAAAACTGCCACATCACAAAGGGTTTAAAACCATATTTATGTGCGTCCCTTTCTACAGCCCACTGTACAATAGAGATCTTCCTAAGTAGGCACTCTCCCTCACCCTTAAGCACCTTCTTTAATTGTATCTTTGACTAAGAGCGAATCCTCCTGCCTCTTAATATCAAGTTTGATTAACTTAATCTTGATGTGATATCATGAAATAATATTTACTGCTCTCCAATAATTTATGTAAATAGCTTCCCCTTTCACCCCTGCTGTACAGGATGACAGGTAATTCCATGCGGCAGCTTCACACACACATCTGTGACCAACGCATAAGCATTTGTACTGTGCCAGTGTTGAAGTGAAGGCCTCATTTGAGAAAATAGCGTATCAAAGAACTGTGTTAATAAAATATATGGACTGATTGTTCAAGTGGACCTTCTGCATTGGTCTTGATCCAGTGGCTACTTGACAACATAGTGATCCGACTGGATCCTGTTGATAAGAGAAATATGTTTTAAAATATCTTTTTCATATGATTTAAGAATTCATTTTAAGAAAATAAACCATAGAATATGACACTGATACTGAACTAATCTGAGATATTTCTAACACGATTAATTATCATGCTCAATTTACAATCCAAGCCTGTAGTCAAGTAATCACAACTTCACACACACACACACACACACACACACACACACAATCCTCATGTAGTACAAAAACTCTAACTCAGAGACAGGGTAAGATAAGAAAGAAGGTAGGATGAACCACTTATAAATTAAATAACTACCACTAGAATACATAACTATGATTGCACTAGTAAAGACAATGTCATACATTAATAAATCAAGGCTTCAAGAAAGAATCATATTTGTTGTTCTTCAAATTCTGTGCAAAATTGTATTAAACCAGAATTAATTTAGTTTTATAATGGTTTCAAATTGTGGTTTCTTTAGAAAACCTTCTAACAAAACTTCATTTTATCAAATGAGCTCTATCTACAAGCTACCACCAAAAAAGTCACATAATTAATGTCTGTGGGTAATCAAATCTATTTTTTAATGTTTATTACAATGCTCATCCCCTTAAGATCCATGCACATACCCTTTGCATGTAGAAGACCCTTCACTTTGTGCCCTGGACCTTGCAGAGAGTCATTATGAAAATCTACTTGTGGAGAGGGGAATGCTTATTGACAGGAAAACTTTGGTGCATCAGTGAGTGTGCAATAGCATGGCTGAATTGTCTGGCTCTGCAGCATGCTGCTCTCCTCTGCTGTTTTGCATAACAGACAAGCTTGTGCTACTGCTTTCCAGGCTTCAGTAGGAGTCTTCCCAAGAACTCACATTTTCATTTTACCTGATAGTAAGTTTGCTTTACAGTCTCCCTATCCTTGGAGCAGGTGATGTTGGAATGGAGAATTGCATTTCATCTACAATCCTCTGCAAGGAAATTTCTCTTAAAGCGAAAAGAAGCATCTTGTTTCAGAGCTCAGCACCTGACCTCAAATGGTTTTGTATACTTCTCAAATATCATTCCCACAAAACAGAAAGTGTTAACGGAGCAACTCTTGTGTGTTTTCCTTCTTTAAAGCTTCTACCTGCTCACAAGTCTGAATAGGTGTTACACGTTTCCTACATTGCATTTTCTTTGCATTTTTTCAAAGAAAATGTTCTCTGGAGGACAGACCTATTGACTTGTAGGAAAGTGAAGAATGTACAGGGATGACAGGCCCTGTATTTCTACTCAGCTCTATTTCATCAACAGAAACAAAATATTCATTGTCTGTCATTTTTTTCTCTTTAATGAACATAATGCTTGTATAAAGTTCCTGAAAGATTGAAATACGGCATAGGCCACAGCAATATGGCCTACTTCACACTACCCCAGCCCTGTGCCTCAACACTCACCTTTACCACAGACTCTTAGGATGAGAGACTACGTGCCCCTTCACTCATTTTTTTCTTAATGGGATTGCAAATAGAAACCAGAGAGCTAGCTGGAGGCAGGTGTTTGCAATATAGACAGCTGTCCGCTAGAAACTTGATTGGGGTTACCTCCTCATTTGTAACAGACCACCGGATGGTTCACAACTTTCAGTCCATCTTGTGACATGTATTGCAACACCAATTGCTTTTGTAGAAGCAGTGCAGGATGGACTTTTACTATCTGAATGCTTAGCAACCCAACAGCATTTAAGATACCTGGAAGCAACTTTAGGCAGAATCTGGCGCCACATGCTTTTGGCTTGATGGCAAGTTGCATATGGCCCAGTAGTAAAGGGGCAGAGCTAAGAATAAGGAGCTTTTCTTCCCCATCTCTCCCCCTCCCCCATCCCTACCCAGCCAACCCATTCTCCTGTCAATGCCTCAGTTTCCCCATCTATTAAAAGGGGAAATGGATATTTTTATACACTTGTAAGATACTTTCAGATCTATGAATGAAAACCCCTAATGGCCAAATTTTGCTTAATGTTACATTGTAATTCTGGAGAATATCCATTAAAATTACTCCAAATGAACACTGTTAGCTGTGTACAAAATCTAGCCCTATGCAAGTATAATGCTGAAATAATTAGAGTGCACATCACAGTTTACTGGCTAACTGAAGGAGGAAGAACTGAATATGGAAATCCAAAATCCATCTACTGTATACATCTGCAATTGACTGATACACAAATTTAACTCACATTACTGGATATTTCTGTCACTTTAAACATGGTTTCCTCTCCGCCTAGTGATCATAAGCAAATTAAAAATAGATTATCCGATAACAAATTGTTTAGAGTAAGCACTGCTTCTATGCAAAAGCTATGTAACACTGAAATCACATTTTTTACAGTACTTTTGAAAAGAACTCGTCATGGAACCATTTTCATTATAGAATAGAAAGTTATAGAAAAGCATCTGCATCTTCTCTTTCTGTCTTGACTGATTTCAATTTCTCTGTATCTCACCCACGCAGTCTTTTCAAAATCTGAGATCCGATTTCATTGAGCACATTGTGCTTTCAGACTAGCTCTGAAGCCTAGTGAAGTCAGGGGAAGGGTTCTTTTTTACTTCAAAGGACTCTGGATTGGGGCCTTGATGCATAATTTTGTATATTAACACAAATGATGGCAATAGTTTCTTTTCCGTAACTCACACATGCATTTGCCTGTTGGAAGACTTGTGTGTCTGACTTCAGTTCCAGCCTTTCTTGTCTCAGATGTTATTCCCAATTTCACACAACAATATTTGAGGAATATAATAGATTAATGGTCTGTACCTGAAATCAGCTAGCAGCATATCCTGGCTCTTCCTCAAGAAGAAGCTATAGTATTTGGTAAAGTGCACCTGAAAGTGTGATTACTGACAACGCTAGACCAGCATCCATTTTGGAGTAGAGCTGAGAATAAGCGAAAACCCATTTAGATTCTTCTTAAATTCTTCTTCTAAATTCTTAACCAAGCAAATTAACAAATGGCAGTAAGGAAACCCTATAACACAATTTTTTTAAATATAAACATTCACCCTGTAACATTCTCAGGTAAAAATCAGGCTACGCAATTTCTATTGGCGTGCAATGTTAGGAAGTAGTGTAAGGCTGTGTAATGAACTTCCATGGGAATTCAGGACCACCAGCAACCTGACTAACTTTTCAAACCAAGCACAAGGAGTGCTTCTTTGAGCTAGCGTTCTTTACTATACACATACAATCACATGTATACAAAGAACAAAAGCAAAACCCCATCAAACAAAAATTCTGTTTTATTCGCATGACTCTCTCCCTCTTGGGGAAGAAGATGAGAGCAAGCAAAGATGTGAAGATGCACTTATGGAAGGTGCCTAGATACCGCAGGTACTTTAAGAACCTGAACGGAACAGGGCGGGTACTTTTTTTCCATCATTCTGGTTTTCCATTGGCAAACAAGTCCTATTAAAATAATGTGAATTGTGGTCTATGCCCTCCAAGTCACTTTCTGGTAATCTAACCACTACTGAAGACTGCCTGCAGGGATCAAATCCAGAGATTCTCCACTAAAGTACATGCCTCTGCTACTGGAGTAACTCCATCAGCTGTTAGCATTAGTAGATTTGTATTGTCCTCATCAGCTAGGCAATACTATGAGCATAAGACACACACTCAGCCACAGTTGGTGCATCTACACAAGATGCTATGGCACTTTAGCATCCATTGGCAAAAACTGTGATACCACCACTACGTTGCTGTAGTTAGAGCGCATTGCTATGGCGACATAAAAGCCAAAAATAATCATGCACAGCCGGCAGTATGGGCTGTTACTGTGCCGTGTTTTAGTACTTCCAAAAGGAAGTACTGGATGATGATGCAGCAACAAAGGCACAGTACAGCCACATGTAGACACACCCAGCATTACTCATTTGCAAAGTATCTCACCTGTCTAATATGAATGCAATTAAAAATATACTTACGAATAAAGGAGGCAACATGACTGCATAAAAACAGGAAAAAGACAAAAACTAGAATTTATGTCTAAACCATGTGAAATGTACTCAGCTTTAAAAATAATTATCATAATTATAACAAATAATCATTTACAATATCATTATAATAAATTATAATTATATAATATACTATTTATTTAATATATAATTTATTCGAATGTAACAAATTATAATAATATTATCATAATAATTTATAATATTATTGTGATGAATTATAATACATTATGATTATAATGAATATGACCATTATGCAAATTTTGATACACATGTATTATGCTGGCATGTAAAGGCTCCAGTCAGGATCAGGGCCCCTTTCTCCTATCTCTGGTACAATGCAAAAGTCAGCAAATATGACAGCTGAACATAAGTTACTTCCCAGACACAAGATTACAGAACTAACACTGTAGCACAAGCCTGGAAAGCAGTGAACCACTGTATTTCCATTTAGTGCATGGAGATGGGATGGGTAAGGAGAATTTTTTACTTCCAGCTGTGTGCTTTGTGGTGGTTGCATCCTCCTGAGTGTGGTGAAGCCAATTATAAGGACATAACCAGGGCATCTGTGACTATGGGAATGCACCAGATAAAACCTTTCATGTGGGGAAAAGTAACCTTGGAGGATGTACTGACATCTGCATAGCTGCTCTCCAGCTACTTTACAGACTGGAGGGGAAGGTGGTCCCATGTGACCACCTTTTAGAGTCTGTGGCCTTAATGCACTCAGGGAAAAGCGCTAGGCCCATGATAAGGAGAGAAGGAGACCTAAAAGTAGACTTGTATAGCTGTATCCTCTTCCCTTCTCTGTAGGAAAAAAAGTAAAAGCATTTTAACTCTGCCTCTGGTGAGATCCTCCTCAATTCCTGAAATGATTTCTGCCTTCTTATCTGTAAAAATCTCACTCTTTTGGCATATGATAGAAATAATTCAAACTCCACTTACAGGGCCAGTTTTTCCTCTGCAAAGACTGCAACCATGAAAAATTGATTTAGTGGATTTTTTGTGATGTAGCCTACAGTATTTCCAAACAGAAACTAGCTGTGTCTATAGAACTCAATTCACTTAAAGAACTTCAATTAGCCCTAAATTCAGTTCCTGAGGTGCAGGTTTATTGGCTATGTCACCAGCTCCACAGGCCACCATTTTTTTCCTGCTGTAGTGACAGCACCAACAGCAGAATTTTTAACTGAAAATGTGATATAACTTAAAAGTCTAGGTTTAGGTCCAAACTTCCATGCAGGTCTGAAAAGCAAAGAACACAGAAATTTTCCTCCAGCTGCTTACCTTCAGCCATGTTTACAGGGTAACTTCACTGTTGCCAGCAATAGTACTCAAGCACACTGTACTGTTCCAAAAGGGCTGCAGTATATCTGCCTCTACAAGGCACTAGGAATGGGCTAGTTTGCACTCGAGTGACAGTACCAAGTAGGCCAGCTCTAAGCTAATGAGGGCATGCTACATATTGCACTTAGCATGTGTTAAATGCACTTAAAAGGCAAGCATCCTCATGTTCAATCAGTAAAACATGTGCTAAGCATGCTCATGTCATGGTCGTCAGGTCATGATTTTTTGCACAAGGAGTACCTCCAGGCAGTATTAAGTAACATGTGTTCAGCTATTATTGGACTGATCCACAGAGATAATATGAGGAATTTGCAGTCTTCATCCAGGGACCCCTCTGCTGTACCAAGTGTCCGGGTGGGACAAGGAAAGCCACATCTCAGGAGGAAGGATCCTGGAGTTTTCACTTCCCAGGTTCCTCCAGGATCAAATTGAAAGCCAGGTGCCTGCATACTGGAGGGTCCCAGTTTGCAGGCACTGACAATCAGCTCAAGACTCAAGTGTGGTGCCAGGGTTGGGACCAACAATCAGCAAGTTGTGCATGTGAGAGATCATAGTAAACATTACTGTGCAACTGCTCAGAACACATTCTAACTTTAATACCGCACGAATTTAACACGTACTAAGTAGTAGCCCATGTGCTAAGTCCTAGGAGCATTGTTACATGTTACAATTAGCATGTACTAACTCTAAGGAAGGTAAGATGGTATTATAGTTAGCACGTGCTGTGAGCAGTTGCACATTATTTGTTGCTGGAGGGCTGATGAGCAGGGGCGTAGCTAGGATCTGTTAAGTCTGCCCTGTGGCTGCCTGGCACTTTGGCTCTCCAGCAGCTCCCCACTCACCTGCCTCCTCCCTCACCCACACAGCTCCCCATTCACCCATGGCTCCTTGGCTCTCCCCTGCTCTCTGTCAATCTGGGACACTAGAGTTCTGGATGATAGATCTTCCACACTGGAGGAGAAGGGCTGGGAGCAGTGCATCCTGGGACACTGGAAGACATCAAATTGCTGGTATTGGTCCTGTGGAGTACTCATGGTACTGCAACATGATCTGAAGATAATCTTTGCCTGAAGAGCAGTAACTTTGAGATGCTCAGAGGGCACTCAGGTCATCTTTTCCGACCATAATCCACAGATACTCTCATTTTAAGTGCATTTAACATGTGGGAAAAGTAACGTTTAACAATTCCATAAGTCTGCCAACAGCCCAATCTATATTGCCAAGAGCAGCACACTGTGCCCAGAATAGTGAGTTCACCATGTAGACATGGCCTATGACATAAAAGTTCAGGAAAACTAGGCAAACAGGTTGGAAACATTTTTATATGACTTCAAAAGAGAACAAATAGGTGTGAAGCCACCAAGCCTGTTTAATTGTTATTGACTGGGCCAGCCAGTAAAGCTGTCAATGAATGCAGTCTTCAACTACACTGGCCTCATTCATATGTGGCTGGAGTTTTAGTTATGGCCCATCTCTAGGGCTAATACCTATAGTCAATGAAAGAGTCTTAAATCAGTATCCCCACTGTCTTTAGAGGAAGAAAACTGCTGAAACGGATTTGTGTATATTTATACTGTCTTGGCCACTGACAGAAAATTATAATCTCATCCTTCCCATGACATATGCTTGGACTATACAACTAGTACAATGTAGAAGTTGTATTTTACATTTAACAAAAGCTTTAATATAAATCATGACATCCAGTGCAGCACCCTTCCTTTCCTTCCTAACTGTGATAATTTTAGGGGTTTTCAGAGCAAAGGTCAGCCCCTGAATTCCTGACTCATGCAATACTCTTGATCCTGGAGTTTAGTAGTGCATACAAGATGCTTTGAATACCCTCTACTGGTAGTTTCTACTTATAATATGTCTTACTACAGGACATTAACCTGTTGGACTCCAGCACCCGGAACTCCTTAGCCAGGAGTTCGGCGTGTCTGTAGAGAAGATGGAAAATGAAACACGCTGGATTACTAGAGGAACCACTGAAAATCTGTCTTTCCTTACAAATTCTATCCATGTACAGTATACAAAAGAGCTAGTCATTAGTTAGTGAGTTTGCAAACCAAAGCACGCTGTAGCTCAAAGAAAAAAAGACTGCAAGTCTGTAAGTGAATAGTCCTTAGGCATCTATACAAAAATTAACATCAGTTGTACCAGGATTTTAAGCCCCCATCTCCTTTATAAGCAGCACATTTCTCTAACAGTTAAAGCTTATGTATTTATCGGAATTTAACTTCCTAATTGTTTTGTGTTCAAATGAATGAAAAATTAGTGCTTTCTTGCAATTTGACAGGGCATTTTAGCCTAAAGTGTTCTTTACTTAAACTTTTTTTATTTTGCTGAAGTTCTATTTAAAATAAAAATGATCTCCCTTATTTTTGGTAGTGTTAAAGTGATGCTGTAACTGTGATGGTCCACAAATTATGATAGCGGCAAGGATTGTTGTGGGTGATATCTTTGATTTGACCAACTGCATGGTAGGGATAGACTTAGACAAGCTTTTGAATCCAAAGCATTTTTCATCTGGTCACCTGATAATGAATGCTCCACATTACAGCTACAGCTAGAAGGTACCTACATTAGAAACTGTATAACTCAGGGTACAGGTTTAGACCATAGTTACAAAAATGCCTAAGCCCCATCAACAATTCCACTGTGCCAGAACCAGTAGAGAAAAACAGAATATTTCTAGAACATGTGGGCAGTTCATTCAAAGTGGGAGTTGCACCCATGTAACTGGTAGAACAATTTCCCCTTTGCTGCCATGTCTAGACTTACTCTGTACAGTACAATTTACCCTTTGCTGCCATGTCTAGACTTACTCTGTACTCTTAGGCCATGTCCAGACAAGCACAGGCATGCAGTATGTGGCACCACAGACCCATCTGTGGTGCCACACTCCACACATGCAGGCACACCCCATGATGCTACCTTACAGCAAGAGGGGGAGGGCGGGGGCTAACCCCAGGGGATACTGGGGTCAAAAAAACCCATGCCAAAAAAAAAAGCAGGGCAGCACATATGGCAGCAGAGCGTGCCACCCAGAACTGGAGACTGGCCAGATGGAGCCACACTCTGGCTGCCGGCCAGGTTTCCAGCTGCAGGAGTGCTGTGGCTGCAGTTCTTCCCCAAGGCACCCAAGATCCCAGGTAAGACTGCTGGGGCCAGCACACTTGCTGGCCCCAGCCTCCCCTATCTGACCTGGAGTAACCTGCCCCGTGCCATTGCTATTTGTCCCTGGGGAAACAAATATCTGTGCCTGTCTGGACACAGCCTTAGATTTAAAGGCTAGGGACAAATTACACATAAATCGGTAAGTGATCAGAAACCGGTTCAAATCTGTAACACAACAGAAGTTCAGTGCACATAAACTGCTTTCAAAATGGCTGAAACTGATTTAAAATAAAACTGGATAGATGTAGTATCAAACTTAACAGATTTAGGTTAAATCAGTGTATTGAACTTCTGTCCCAGATCCTCTCCAGATTCAAGTTTATTCACAGTTCCCAACATCCCAGAATGCTTTTTACCTCCCCCACAAGCCCCCCTCACAGAGTGGGTGGGTTAGCCTTGGCCCAAGCTGTCTGTTCCAGCCAGACAGGGGGGCATGCTCTAGTGTCCCCCAGCTTCTGGCCTGGGCCACTGCAGGCATGTGGCTGCCTTTCCAGAATCAGAAGTCAAGACTGAATCAATTCAGCCTTGGGCTTTTTGACTGTATGTATTCAGCCAAAAGGGCGACATAATAGTTCTATTGCGCTAGCCTTTCCAACCTTATGGCCATTCAGTGAAAGGAAGCTCCTCATATTTATACATATACTGTAATACTATTAAAGCCTCAGTTCTCTAAGAAACAGTTGGTTTAATTTTTCAGCAAGACTTTCCTTTTTCCAAGCAGAAGTTTGTGCTCACATTTGTGTCTGTCTGCTCATGTGTACATGTACATTTGATTATAACTACAAGTCCTGCTTCTTATACAGCTAAGAGCTAGGAATGAAGAAGAAATCCTCCTTATAGTCTTGGATTGGTGGATGCTGAATGCCTATTTCCTACCTCCACAAAGCAAGTGGAAGGAGACTTCACCTCATTTGCCTCCTGCCTGGAGCAAGAGGGGAGGAATTTTAACACAGAGATGTGTGAGTCAGAGATGCACTTCCCCCTCCTGCCCAAACCACTTCAGGCATGAACAGCTTCTGTGCCATCCCCTGCTCCAGGCCATGCCTATATTAAAAATCTAATCTTGACTACCTAATTACAGGTGCCCAGTAGATGCTTAGTTGTGTAAATTGTAGAAGTACAACTGATTGCACGTACAAAAGTGCAGAAAAGTTTTTTGGTGAAAATTGCGAACCAAGTATAGCATGCCTTCTGAAAAGTTACAGCTATTAGTCATTATGGGTGACATCCTGGTTGCACTGACATTGATGCAAATAACTCCTTGACTTCATAGGTCATAGGGTTTCACCCAATAACTTGAACTACAGATGCAGCTGTCTAGAAACAGGTATGTTCACACCTGTTTCAATACTCAGTTAAATACATTTATAGCAACAGGTTCCATTACTTCTGCTACAGTGGTTTCATATAGAAAATGTTTGTTGGCTTCCACATAAGCCTCCCCAAAAAGCTGCAGTTTCACAAAGGCCTACTGTCATCACATTATATGCACCAGCCCTTACGTTTCAATAACAATGAAACAACCTGTAATAAAACTCACTCTCAAGCTATTTCAAAACTCCTCGTCAACATTTGCCACTGTTCTGCTGGGCTCTTAAGATTTTATATGCAATGCTACCAGAACAAGAATGTGTTCTGTTGCACAAAATGCAATCTGGGCCCTTAAGGTATTTTTGCCACCCACACAGTTAATTACTCCTTTAAAAAAAAAAACAACTATCCTGCTGCTAGCAGAGACATGAAGACCATTGGCACCAGACTTGACATCAGACAGAACAACAAGGTGTGGCAAAGCTGATGCTCCATATCAGAAGCTGTGAGAGAAATGAATGCCTTTTTATGAATCAACTCATAAATGATAATGACCGTACCTTTTTATGCTGCTTTTCATCCACATGGAATCCAAAGTTCCTGCATGCCATAGTGCCAGTTTTAGTGGGGCAGGGGAAAATGGATTGGCATAAAGTGTACAAGGCTAGTGGGTATACCACTATGCACACCTACCGACCACAGCCTCCTGCATACCATTGGCAAAGTGACAGTAGGTTATTGACCAATGGGAGACAGATCAAATCAGTGATTCCCAACCAAGGTGGCGAAGCACCCTGAGGTGCCACCAGATACTTTCAATGGCTCCACTAGGTGTGAGGAGAGAAGCAGGTATACTAAACAGATAAGTGCAGGCTCAGACTCAGGCCAATCCCCCACCCCCACTGCCCAGCCCATCTTCAGGGAGGTAAGCACTGTCATATATATATTAGTTTTTGAAATGAGGTGCCACTCAATTCACAAAAGTTATGGATGGGTGCCTTGAGTCCAATAAAGTGTGGTTTGAGTCCAAAATATTTGAGAACCACTGGGCTAAATATTGACAACAGCAAAAGAGACTTGGTTTTGTTTTGTTTTGTTTTGTGGTTTGTTTTTGGTTTGCTTTTTTGGCGGTGGGGGGGTGTTGTGTGTGTTTGGTTCCTAGTTTTAGTTTCCTTACACAACTCTGACACTTGGTAGAAAGACAGCCTTTAAGGAGTCAAAAGACTGAGCTGAGACATTACACTCGGAATTGCACTAGCTTCAGTGACGTTCACTCAAGAGCAACGACTTAGTTTAATGATGTGAACATGTGCCTTGTTTTTCTTTTGTTTTATTAAACCTTTTTTACATTCAAGATATCCTCTTTGCTTACTGGTAACTCTGCTTACAGGTACGAATGGTGAGCAGGCAGTAGAAATGGACTAAACATGGCTGTGGTGCCAACTCTGCAATCATGACCCTTCAGAAGGGTGGTGAACTCACTGAGTATCCCAGGTATGGGGGAGTTGGGAGGGATGGGAATATGCTAGCCACTAGAGACTGGGAGATGGGGAAGCCAGGGGACAGGGTAATTGTGTGGGTGGGGGCAGTGCTTGGTGCTATCCTGCCCTCAACTCCTGTGCCCGAGTAGGGGTGGTGTAGGGCTAACCCTGCTGGCAATTCTGGCACACCCTTATAGCCAGGAGCTGCACCTAGGGCCCAGCACTCACCCTGTCCAAGTTACATTATTATGACTTCTTAGATCCTTGTGTCCCCTGGCAATTTTGCTCCTGCTCTCTGACAATTGTTATTATGTCTCTCATGTGATTGGTCAAATGTTCTAAATCCTCAGAAAAGAAATATATTTTATTTGTATTGTCTTTGAAGAATCTGATCCCATGAACAGAGGGTCAACATATTTGAATAATTTTCCTGAGTTATAAGGGCAGAGATGACCTAAGAAATAAAAAATCCTCCCACATTTATATAGTAAGAGGAACCCATTATATTAATAACTAATTGAGAAATGCATTGTCCTTGATTTAGAAACAAAAGGAAATGTTTCATATCAACTGCATACTATATTTTACATTAATAACATAGTCTCTCTAATTGACACACTATATAACATAGGATTTTACTTAAAGAAAAGATTATGTGACCTAAAGTTGTCTTGCCATATAATCCCTTTTCCCTGTCATTTGTTATCAAGACTGGGGGCTTTTTATTGGCATTGGACTTCTTATTAGCTGTTGAGGCTTTTCTAGTGAGAAGAAAGAGAAGAGGTGTTAGCTATCAACCAGTCCATAATTGACTGACACAAGATCACATGCCACTATTCTAAGTAACCCACAAATCACAGGCTACTCATTGAACCACTCACCTTTAAAATGTCAACCTTTTCTTTGCTCCCAAATGAATTCAAAGCTAATTCAGACAATGCTGCTGATCCAACAGTTGCAAGGAAATTCCAGGTCACAAGTACCCACTACTGTTCATGAGAGATTGCGAGTTCCCCGCTTCGAGGCAATGTGGTGGGGAGAACAAGCTACTTTGTTCAGACTTCAGCCCTATAAAGAATAAGTGTCTCAGTCTGTATCACTGTCCTGGATGAAGCACGACAGCATGTTTCTCAGTTTCTCTTGTCTAGCAGCAAATCGTTGCCCGCTATCTCTCTAGCAATCTGCACACACACACACACACACACACACGCACAGAACAGTTGTACAGTTTTGCACATGCTATTTAGTTCCCTATCCTGTCCTTTTATCCCCAGCTGACATGGTAGAGAACTATGATGCTGGTGTGGGGAAAGGGTGAAGAAATCCACAGCCTCAAATTGTACTTCTCAGTCAGGGTAGAGCACATACAAAGGGCTTTCCTGGGAGCCCTCAAGTTGCTTGAAACAGCCTTGAATGAATCAAGCCAAAACACAAAATCAGAAATGTCCTTCCCAGCATGAAAAAGAATAGAAATAATTCTGACCTATTGAAAACTACTCAGACAATTCTCACTACTGGAGTAATTCAAGTGAAAAGATTCACACTGATTTCCCGGCCTTTGGATCAGATCCAGGACTGCAAGGAGTGGGTCCCCTGAGTGGACTCTGCTGTGGCTCATAGAGACAGTAAGAACAGTGTATGATGTGGTGGTGATGCTGATGAAATGTATCCTTGTCCTCTACTGTGACCATTGAACACTTGCCCACACCAGGCTTTCTAGAAGCACTTATTTTTCGTGTGCCCACAGCTTAAGGGCATATTATCTAATGACTGGCATTTCAAGGTATTGGCAATTGCCACTGGAGTATCAGTTCACTGACTTAGTAGTAGCTTCCCTTGTCAGGACACTGAGATTGCACTTAAAGTTGTTCATTTTTTATTTTAAAATTATGTACCTTACTGCTTGTTCTGCTCTCCTTAAAACAGATGGAGATTGCTTACTGGCTCAGGCAGCCAACAGCAGCATCCTGGCATGAGGTCCTGGCTTATGGAACTCAGTGGAAGGTTTTGCCATCACCTATCACCTACAAATGGGGCCACAAATTTCACTCAGAGTTGTTCCCACCACAAAGAAATGGCAGCTATGCCAACATGCTATGTGTTAAGATTCTACGCTCAAGCTATATTTTTGGGGCACTTTTTCTTTCCACTTAAGCTCAAGAGTAACTTCTATTGGGGTACCTGCTGCTCACAAACAGGGAACAATTTTGAGAAATGTACTAATAGATGGCAACTTGGGCAGCAGCGACCATGAAATGATTGAGTTCTGGATCGTGAGAAAAGGAAGGATGGAGAGCAGCAGAGTAAGGGCCCTGGACTTCAGAAAAGCAGATTTTGACTCTCTTAGGAAACTCATGTGCAGGATCCCCTGGGAAGCCAGTCTGAGGGGAGAGGAGCCCAGGAGAGCTGGCTTTACTTTAAAGAAGTCTTACTCAGAGTGCAGGAACAAACAATACCAACATGCAGGAAGACTAGCAAGTATGGCAGAAGACTAGCTTGGCTTAGCAGAGAACTCTTCAGTAAATTAAATCACAAAAAGGAAGCTTATAAGAAGTGGAAACTTGGACAAACAGTTTGGGAGGAGTATAAGAGTATTGCCCAGGCATGCAGGAATGAAGTCAGGAAAGCCAAAGTGCAATTGGAGTTGCAGCTAGCAAGGGACATGAAGGGTAACAAGAAGGCAGTGCACCGATAGAGATTTTGGGGGCTGATACCGATAGCCGATATTTAAGGAGGCATATCGGCTGATACCAATCCGATTTCCAATACAGCTGCCATGGGCTGGTAAGTCCCTTGTGGTGGAAGGGAAGGGGGGAGCGCAGGGCGGGATGCAGCTGCCAAGTAGAGCTGGAGCCGGCGCTGCATGGGGCTCTTCTTGCCAGGGGCTGGGGGACATGACTTCTGAGGGGCTGAGGGAACTGGGCTTATTTAGTCTGCAGAAGAGAAGACTGAGGGGGGACTTACCTCCTAAAAGGTAGATCCAAATAGGATGGAGCTAGACTGTTCTCAGTGATGGCAGATTACAAAACAAGGAGCAATGGTTTAAAGTTGCAGCAAGGGAGGTTTATGTTGGATAATTAGGAAACACTCTCTTTCTCGGAGGGTAGTAAAACACTGGAACAGGTTACCTAGAGAGGTGGTGGAATCTGCATCCTTGGAGGTTTTTAAGGCCCAGCTTAACAAAACACTGGCTGAGATGATTTAATTGGGGATGGTCCTGCTTTGAGCAGGGGGTTGCACTAGATGACCTCCTGAGGTCTCTTCCAACCTTAATTTTCTATGATTCTGTACAAATAGGCATGATGAGGTTGATTCAAAACCCATTCCATTGTCTTGAATAGACTTTGGATATGATCCCCAAATCTCACCGTGAAAGCAATATGTATAGTTGTTCCAGCATTACTGAAGTCAATACAAGTTTGATCAGTTTCAGTTAAGTGACTTCTACACTGAGAATCATCACAGATGTCAAGATCCCATTCACTGATTGGCACTCAAATAATATTAACAGGGTCGGTTCCAGTTGTCAAACTCGGGAATCTATGGATAAGCACTTCAATACCAGTTCTAGGCACATACGTGCTAATTTAGGTCCTTAAATTATTTGATTTAGGAACCTGAATGTCTTTCACTAAGTGATTCAGACATTGCTACACTGCTTAAAACACTTTTAGGCCTTAACTTTAAACTACCTGATTTAAGAATGGGGATCCAAATAAATTCTATACATTTCCAGGCTGCATATTTATTTTTAATCTGGAGAATCCACCATAAGGAGCAAATAACACAGGTTTCAATCTCTTTTTTTTTCCTAATATCACCGAAAAAAAACCTCTCAACAAAAATATCTGACTAATGCACTTCAGTTAGTTGAGATGGAAAAAGAGAAATTTCATTCATTTGTGCCTGAGCCACAAGATTTTGCCAAAATTTGGGGACGCTGAAATTGTGGGATCTACTCTGACCCTTTAAAGAAAAAGGAGCTAAGTATACAGTTGAGATTTGACTTTGGATCTCGACTTCCTGATGGGATGAGGGGATGATCAGATGAGGAGCTTTTGGGTCAAGTCCATCTCTAACTGAAAGCTAAACAGCTGGAAATTACCTTATAACCTAGGTCTCTATAGCATCACACACATGCTTGTTCCATGTGTTCAAATCCAAAAAAAAAAAAAAAAAAAGTAATGTTTTTGGAGACCTCTGGGTATTTTACTTCATCTTGATATCACTTTACAGCTATCATAAATCAAACAGTCTCCCCATCTTTCACTAATGTTTTATAAGGTGTAGAAAGTTAGAATATTTTGGCCCAACACCCTGCATACCATGTAATAAATGCCTCTTCTAATGTTGCTTTATTTTATCAATAATGCTTGACTTCTTAATGGGACTCTAAGCTCCTGACTAGCAAAATATATTAACTGTCATATTCTGTATTTATTTTTACTAGGAGAAACAATGATGTTCTATTACGACCAGCACCGAGTAGCAGAGGTCAGAGTCTGTCTGTTAATTGAAAAAACACGTGCACTGGCTGTGCTGACTGGACAGCCAGTCCCACACTGCTGATGGATTATTATAATGCAGGCCTCTGTGAACACTTTCTAGGTCAGAACCTGCTCCTGCTCCAAGGGGCTTGAATAGGGGTGTGAAGGAGTCTGGCCTCCTGAAGGGCCTTGTGCAGAGACCCAGGGTGTCTCATGTACTAGCACTGCAATGCTACAAAGAGGCTCTGTTCCCATTAGTGTCAGTGTGACTCAACCATGCTCAGCACCAACAGGATCAGGCTCAGAGGAAACAATACCTAAGGGATATTATGCAGTGCATTATGGATCAGTTGAAAAAAAGCTCAAGCTGGGTAGTGCAAGGTTGGCTTGCCTTCAGGAAATGCCTGGTTGTATGCAGCAGCTGTGGTGCGAGTAGTACAACAAATTCACTTACTGAATGACAACAGCTTTATTGGCAAGCCAATTCAATTAAAGCCACTGCAACCAACAAAGTAGCAGGCAGCACTCTCTGCATAAAGAATATGGAATCATGCCTACATTTCCCTGAGTGCCCTCAGCCCTAGCTGTCCCTCTACATGAGAGGGAAAGGGATGAATGAATTAGACTCAGATGATGGTAATTAATGGCTGGCTGTCAGAGAGTCATTTTGTAGGCCCCGCAGTTGAAAGCTCCATATTAAAGATAGAATCCTAGCACTGCCCAGACAGGGCAACCTGGCTCTCATAATGGTGGAAGGGAGGAAAAAAGACTGCTGTTTTGCACTGATCAATGCTCTGCACTATTGATATATAAATAATATGTTCATTTTTCATTTTTGCAAAACATATCCTGTAGGCTACATTTATGAGGAACTCACTTTGGAGTTTTGACATGAGCTTATTAGGAAAAAAGTATCCTCACTGCTGGACTATAAACAACGTAAGTATTCTTATAAAATATACATAGGAAATCTTTTTAGCCTTTGGTAACAAAGATAAAACCAAAAGATTTTGATCACAGGATCTTGGCTTGCTAAAAAAAAATTTGTTTGAGATTTTTGTCCAAGAAAAGGCTAATTCTATAATGCTGTTTAAATTACACAGCCTTAATTTGGCTTTCTGTAGTGTCACAAATAATAAATAATAATAATACTTTACTAACATAGGGCATGATCCTTTACCATTAAAATTAATGGAAGCTTTTCCACTGATTCAGTGGGCTTAAAAGATCAAACCTAGAAAATACATTTTGTCCACGATCTCCAAATAACATACAAAAGGGGGTATTATTATCTCCAGCTTAGAGATAGGGGAAATGAAGCTAGAAGTTCCTGGGCAGATACCTTTCAGACACAAGTCATATCATTGTCTTCAGAGAGATACTTTGGCAAGTTAAGTCCTATTCAACCTGAGGTGGGATGTCAGAACCTCAAATTAGGTGACTTGCCCAAGGTTACACAGCAAGTCAGTGGCAAGGGCAAAAACAGAACCAGGGCACATGTTTTCTAAGGACAAGTCTTTTTCCTAAATACAAAAATTCCCTATTGCCTACATTTCCCACTAGATAACACTTCTTGGTGGTTTCAGTTTATGCTTGTATAAGAATGGCTTGCCTTTTAGTGTGTTACTTGATAAATCTATGATGCATGATTTGATTAGGATAGAGCTCAACTATGGAATTGCCCCGGCAGTTATTTTCATATCTAGTTAAGCAGATTCTTTTTGCAGTTAACGTTACTGTAGATCCATTCTGCTCACCGCGCAAAATGAAGTTTACTTATTCCACTGTAGTCCTGGGAGGAAAGAAATAATCCCCCAGTGGGTGCATCTACACATGCATGTTAATGTGGAGTAATAAACTCCAGCGCATATTGCTCCCGGGCCCCACGTTTGCACATGCACCCAGGACCACAGCCTGTTGAGTCAGGTCAGAGCAGCCCCGGCTGGCAGGGGGGCCAGGGGATCAACCTGCCAACCTGGAGCTGCTCTCCCCAGCTCAAGGTGTTGTGCAGCTGGCTGGGGCATGACAGTGCTCCAGTGTGGGGCTAGCCAGCAGGCAGCCCCCGCATTGACACATGCTTGTGTTCCAGCCAGCCACGTCAGCATCTACATGTATAGTGCTGCAGAGTAAAAAACAAGTATTTACAAGTACTACCCTGCTGCGGAGTTTATTACTTTACTCCAGCCTAATAGCCGTACACAAGCAGATGCTGAGATGTCTACAGAGGAGCTAGTCAACCCCACAGTAAACATCTTGTGTAGACACACCCACTGGGAATCAAGTTGGGTGTCTGTTCCTAGGACCTGATTTCACTCTTGCATCAGTTTTACACAATTGCTTCAATGGAGTTGCTCCTGGTTTACATCTGTGTAGGAGGGAAATGAGGCCCCTGGCCAGACAGCTCAGTATTTTTTGTCAGCCTGTGTCCACCATAAATTTGTGACATCAGTATCATTTTCTTTTATATTAAGGATGAATTCATCTTCAATTATCTCCCTATAAACACATTATTTACTGTTTCATAATTATAAAGAGACAATGTTTAATAGGCATTCTTTCTTATTATTAACCAGCAGTTATTTATCACCTGCTCTAACATGCCACTCATTTTCTACCTTCACTACAGACTAGCCAGAAGACCCACAGTAGCTGATACTAGTCTTTGAAGCCAGGGATACTACAAATGGTTGGCTCAGTGTGAGACAGGTCACCCTTGACTGCTTACCCCTCCTGCCTGCAATTTCCCCTGAGGGCAGCTGTCCCCTTTATCAGCAGAAGCTCTTGCCGGAGAACATATTTGTCCAGCAAAATGCTTCACCCTGGTCAGTGATTCAGTTACACAAGACATTTGCATCTTTGATCACTGCAAGGGCATGAAATATTTGTGCCCATAAGAGCAGACAGAGGTGAAGTATCCCCTTTCAGAAGACAACTATCTACTAAGTGTAATGAAATCTAATATTTAAAGGGCATGACACCCCCTTCAAACTAGATTTCATTAATCAATTTTTTTCATGGAAGGAAGAAATCCTTTCTGCATGCTTTCTTCCTGTTCTCCCCTTTTTAAATTGTAATGCTTGTTTTGATATACTTAGGAGTTCACTAGCTATTTTCATGAACTCTGCATGCTGCTTTAACGCCGCACCAGAGGAGTGGAAGGAAAATAAATGCATTTCAAGACAGAGACAGAAAATACAGGGCATTTCTGAGCATTTTCAAATCTGTTTTCTTGAATAAAATCTACTCTTTTTAGAGTATGTCATTGTAATTGCCTGGCTGCTTTCTGTGTCAAAGTGACCAATACTTTCTGTGCCTCTGGGAATGTAAAACTGAGGAAAACATCATTCATTTGGACATTCATTATGTGACTCGTTATTGTACATTAAACATTTGTATCTTTAAAATAATGGCTTTGCTATTATCAGCCACAAGATTCACACTTTTCAGTTTGGTTCAAAGATTAGGGCACCACTGAGCATCAAACAGGGTGACACTGAATACTTAAAGAACTGTTTTCAGTGGAAAAATTTCTATGTTGTTTTGTGTCACACAACACATTTACCTTCCCATTTCCAGACAGTATTTCAATATCCATTAAACAATAAGGACTGATGGAGCAGTCCTTAATTATTTAAATGAGTACTGATAGGGCAATCTATAATCATTCAAATAAGGACTGATGAGAGTGGGCAATAGCCCACAGTAAAGATGCTGTATAAATGACACTGGAGGAGGAATATTGCTCTAAGATGAATTTAAGACACGTTTTTGTTCCCACTATCCAGAGTCCAATGGGAATTGGCCTAGCCTCAGGTATAAAATAAGGTGCCTACAGTCCTGCTTCTCCTACCCACTTAATATAGGAGGTCCATACATGGCTCTGCAAGTCAGGCTTGAACCTTTGTTTCTTGAAAGACAGAGATATCCATGTGACATTTTCTTTAGGGTGCTGACAGGAGTTCAGAGACCCTCTCAAGCTATGGAAAGGGCTTACGAAAGTGGACTGGTATCTAGCCGGTTCTTTCACCCTCTTTGCCTGCCCTCACCACATATAGTACGTGTGGTGCTTGACCCTTTCCCTTTGCCAAGCTCTCTGCTAAGTATCAACAGCTCAGTTTATGGGCCTCTCAGTGGCAAAGTTCAGCAGTTTGATATGATCTGATTTAAAGGCACCATGTCTGTCTCCAATATCCTCTCTGCCTCTCTAAGGTGAAAAGATTATGCTTCCACTAACCACTCCTCTTAGACAGCACAGACTGGCTTCTTTTAACCCTGTGCACACACAAAAAAAACCTACTGGGACAGATTATATGCTGTACCTTTCAGGAAACACAATAGCCCAAAAGAGAAAAAAACAGGAAAAGATGGCTTTGAATTGATAGAATACGGGACTGGGCAGACATCTAGGAGAGACTGGGAGCTAGTCTAAACAACAGCAACTTGCAGCCAGAGCACTGGGGACTTTGCAGAGTGGTACAAGCCCAGGCTACATCTGCACTGCAGGGTGCTCTTTGGAACTTGGTTAAGCTGGTTTTCCAGCCTTTTTTGCCATAGTGGAGCCCTGAATTTGGCCCAGATTTTGTATACAGTCAGCATATGAAAAAAAAAAGAGGAGCTGCAGCAGCAGGAAAAGTTCCTAAAAGTAACAGAGACAACAGCTCCCATAAATCAAGAAGAGGAGTGGGGTCTTAATAACTACAGAGGATTCAAAGGAGACAGAGGCAGGGATGTGAAAATTCTCTCTCAGCAGCAGTATGTAAGACTTCATAAGTGCAAACAGAAGTGACAGTTTTTACCCAATCTGGCCCCTTAAAGTGCTCTACAGTCATGATCAAACACAAGTGCACAGCTGCAGAGTACTTTAAAAGGGCCCAATCCAGCAACAATTAGAGCCTTCATTGCATGAGGGTTCAGATGAAGACACTCTAAAACAGAGTTCCTTCATCTGTCTGCATGTACCAAGGGCAGGGCTAGGCTAATGCAGCTCAACCAGCACTGGAGGGTGGGGCGGGTGGATTGGAGGGTGGATCCAGTCCACCCCACCCACCCTCCAATGCCAGCTAGAGAAACCCCAGATTGAACTCCCTCTATTCCCTACCCATGCTGAAGATGGAGCTGGGGCTGGGGGGCATGGGCAGGACTAGGGAAGAGCAGCTGCAGACTCACAGCCACTCCAAACTGCAGCTGAATCCCCCAAGTCCCAGGGCCCAACAGCGAATGTGTGTTGGGTCCGGGGGATCACTGTAACTCCTGCAAAGTGCTATGAGCTACAGCGGGGAGCCTTCTCTGGGAGTGATACTATCTTTCATTTGCATGACAGTAGTTCTTAGGGGCTTTAAATTAAACTTGTACCCTAGCATGCCAGGTGCTGTACAAATACATGCTAGGAAATAGTCCCCTGGCCCGAAGAGGTTATGCTTATCTTGCTCGGATGATCTGACCCTAGCTGACTTCCTGCCCTCTGGGCAGGGGGCTGGACCTGATGATCTTGGAAGGTCTCTTCCAGCCCTAATGTCTATGAAGGAGCAAGTTTACAATTCCTTGCAAAGAGGAAGGGATTTAAAAGTCCACAAAGTAAGTTTACTGATGCCAGAGATGAATGCAGCTAAGAAGCCCAGGAAAGAGCATTTGAAAGGAGAAGCAGTAGTACCAGGGAGGGCCTTAAAATGTAGGGGAATGTATATATGCTCCTAATCATTTATGGAGCCATTTCAGGACAGAAGGAGTTAAAATTGGACAAAGCCTTCTGGAAGGGCATGGTTGTGTATGACAATGGCAGCTGGGTTCCCCCGTTGTAGGAAACCAGAGAGTTCCCATCACACAGATCTCTCCCACCTTGGTGACCACCCCAGCCTTGGCCTAGAGAGCCTTCTGTCAGATGTAGGATCTATCTGCAAGTCAGGCTGTGGGTGGGAAGAAGCCCAATGAAACAGCCAGGGCAAAGTTAACACACACTCAAGCTAAATTATCTTTGCTCCAGCATTCCCAATCTGGAAAACGTTCCTGACAGAACTCCAGAGGCAGTTTTGGATCCTGAAAATACAACTCCAGCTATGCTGCACGACCTATGTGATATAAAAAAAAAAATTACTCACTCTAAGTGGGTAACATATTTCCTCTTGCCCATCCCACCCATTAACGCATAGAAATGTCCTGTGAACCACACAAAAAAATCTCAATATCTTTCACATCTGCCAGCAAGCCATGTCCCCAGCCTCCTCAGATATACCCAAATGTCTACTCAAAATGGTGGCCCCTCCTCCTTTCAAATGTAGCCAGTCCCAGGGTGCACCCATCACAAGGACAGTCTGAGGATTTTAAGGACGGTTGTTGAAGTCCTTCATTCTCAGTCTCCTAATACAGTCCTGTTCGACTGCCTGTCACATCACTGGCTGGTTAGCTGGGAAGCCAACTCATCTGAAAGGGACCTGTGGTGGCTCTGTCATCACTGCTGGCAACTTAAATGGCTAAACACCCCCCAGCTCTAAATGGGCTTGGGACACAGCATTGCAAATGAATAAACTAGGGCTTGTAAGTCACATTTTAAAAACACATATGGCAATCTTCCGCCTGCAGAGTCCTAAAATTATTTACACAAACTTACAGACTTAGTGTGCCACTAAAATACAGCCACCCTGGGGCAGAAGGCATCAGTGAGCTGTCATACGGCAGTGAGAAGAAAAATTTTGGCCAAAACCACTGAAGCCAACCCTTGTCCTCATGCCAACTGCAATGGGATTTGTAACAAAGCAGACTAAACCTTTGATTTTAAGGTTCCATCTCAAAGGCTCACAACACAGTACTCTATTTACCCGCCTTAGAGGGATGAAAGGTTGACTCAAGCCTCTGTTTCCAGGCAATACAGACATTCCAAATTTGAGGCACAGTCCACTAAACTATCCCCTCTGGAAAGTGTGAAAGAAAGACAGCATAATATAATATAATATATATTGCAGGTGTCATACTGCAGGCACAGGAAGATCCTCTAGAGATGATGTGTATTTGCAGAGAGCTATGCCACAATATCTTAAATTCCAGGTAGTGTCCTTGAATTTCTGTGAGCACAGTGAAATGGTAGGAGCCCCGGGCTCTATTTTGTGCTGCGTTCACCCCATGTGATCCCCATGACTGTAATGGCAATACGGATATTGTAAATCAGTGCAGAATTTGGCTCCTGATAGCTGTCTAGTTCCTATGCTGTCTCAACAGAAATATGCAAAACTGTCAAGTAAAAAGGAAGCTTGGGATAGTCTGCCTTCAGGTCAGAGGTCAGTGTCTGTCTTCGACTCATTGCCTGTCATGGTATGTACAGTATGTGTCACTTTTCAAGTACTTAAGTATACAATGTTCTAGGAAAAGTCAAGAACACTATGTGTGATCTTCAATGTGTCAAAAACAGGGTATTGTATGCAGAGTGGGGTCAAATATGATAGCATTCAGATCAAACTAACATAGTTAAGCTAAAATAAAAGGCTTTATTTAATCAACGGATCTGCCAGCCACATAATACTACTTCTCTGCTGCTGCTACTTTCTGTCGTGCAACTGGAGAATATTGACTGTTTGCTGGTAATTTCATCCTGCTTCTATGGTACGTTGCATTTGCTCCAAATGATTTTTCCCCCAATAAAACAGCATTGTACCAACTACCACAAGTAGCATATTCCCAGTGCTACTTCCCTGCCCCAAAGGGGAGGGGAGGGGAGGGGAGGGGAGACCTTTCTGACAAACATGATTCCTTTTCCCTTATAATATGTCTAGCTAGGCTCACATACCAGCTGGTTCTGTGGTTCCATGCTGTTCTGTGCCTCTGCCCAAGACCTTTGCAGGCTTGTGTACATAAAGAAAACCAGGACCAAAGTTTTCCAGAACTGTAGCTAACTTCCTATGGCTAGGTGAGGAACATTTAAGGTCAAGAGATGTATCCTTCACTTTAAATCTGAGGAAATAGCAGCAGGGATGGAGCATTAAAATGTGTTTACCATGAATCCCAATGCTTTTAGTAAATGTGAGAGGTGCTTTTTTTTGGCTCCAGTTGAGATATCATTTAAGTAGATATGTACCTTTTCTCACTTATGTGGCTACATCTGAGTCTGTTTGCTACTGTCAAAGCTTGCCCTGGCAGGAAAAGCCTGAAATCCTCTGCTAACAACTACAGAGAGGTTATACAGGCCAGCTTTCAAAAAAATGGCTTCCATTTTTGTACCTCCAAATCAAGTGCCAAGAAAGACAAATTTCCTTACATTTCAGTTATTTATGCCAGTGATTCATGGGAATAAAAGTGGAAACACGCATAAGGTAATTTTGAACACTTGGCTCTAAAAACCTGTCTACTTGCAATTTCAAATAGATGATCTCATAAGATAACTTAATATATTACTCTGTATCTGTACCATTGCCATGGCCAGGGCCAGGGATAGATTGAGACCTGTTGTGCCAGCCAGTTTACACAAACACAGAACATGGAGATGGTCTGTGTCCCACAGAGCAAACAATCTGTGCGAGGCAGGAGCAGTGGTAGGAAGAGAAATGCAACATGGGAAGAGGTTACTGAAAACTGTATCCATGTTATTTATCATTGGTCAAGATCCCCTGATTCTAGCTGTTCTTCCCTCTGTTCCTTCTTCCCCACAACCCTCTTTTCTTTAACAAGCAAATGCAAATAAATATGTAACATCAACCAAAAAGAGGTACTCCCATTCGACATTAGGGTTGCCAGCCCTCCCAGATTGGCCGTGAGTCTACCAGAATCGGCATTAATCTCCTGGTGACTATTGAAAGCGATCTGGGAGATTAATATTGTGAATGGGTTGAACAGTACAATTAATGACATTACGTCATGTTGGGGAAAAAAATCTCCCAGAATAGCTTCAGTCAGAGTTTTGCTTTCTTACTGATCATCTGTAAATAACAACTACTGTCTTTTCAATGGCTTTCTGGTCACATGGCCACTTCTTGCTCTTAAATCAGGTCCTTCCAGCTGGGGCTCTTTCAGCATCTGTTGTGGATCTGCCACTTGAAGCGGGTGTCTACTGCTGCTGATATTCCATTGTCAATGGCTCGACGGATCGGCATGTGTAACTATTGCCAGCAAATGAGCAATCACTGGAGCATTATGGGTGTCCTCAAGAAACAGAAAGCCAGTGCCCTCATTTGTTTTGTTGAGATGTCTTCTATATCCTTGCTAGGACTGACCCTGAGGGGTTGTTTACATGCTTCTTGGGTCACATGATGCACCAGTCACCACAGTGGGCTGCCAGCCACTTTCTGCTTCAAATCAAGCGTTCCCACTTCTGCATACAATGGTTGCAACTGTTTTGGCAGCCATGTCCCACTATTTTTTTTCATGTCCTAGTTTTCTAGCTATGTATTAAATACTTCAAGGTCTACCTCTGTTCAAGGAGCTTATTATATACTAACTTATAGGTTTTTTGCTTCTCTGCCCATAAGCATCTTGACTGTTGATCTAGTTGAGCACTGCAATGTTGGGACAGTCTAATAAAGCTAAGGATGAATCCCTTGAATCCAAAGTTAGTTTGCTCGGATTTTTTTTTTTTTTTGCTGGGGGGAGGGGGCACTGTGGTTTACTAAATCATGTGTTTGTTTTCAAAGCTGATTTTTTTAAAGCAATGATTTACAGTCATTTGACTGTATATAGTAAATGCTTTAAATGGTGAGTTTGAATGGATACATCAAAGGGAATTGCCTAAACGAACTACCTGTGAATTGTCTGTTATTAACTCATCTGGAATCCCAGAGCAAGCCAAATATGATGTATACATTACTACTCAAAGTGTTGGGCAACAGCTCAGTTTCAACAGCTCAAGATTTCACTAGCAGTTTGCCAATACACATAAATCTTTCCCATTTCACTGAAAGAAATCTACACTAACTTTAAAGGCAATTAGGAGTCTCATGTGTTTTCCAGTGGCCCGTTCTCATTCTGTTTTTATTGTATTCCAGATTTCTCTGCATCTCAGTATGCTCATCCACAAAATAAGAATATGGCCCTTCTTCACAGAGTTCATGAGAAATTTAATACATTTTTTGTAAATGACTTTGAAGAAAGTTGCTATGTGTGTGTAAAGTGTTGTTATACAGCACACAACCAGTACATGATTATATATTAAGCAAATGTCCTTTCTTCCTTAAAAAAAAGAAAAAAAAAAAAGATAGACAGTACACACATATGGCATGCCAGAGCTTACAAAGATTTAAATTCTGGAAACTTAAAACTACTAATCTACGTTGTCTGAAAAACAGAATTTATATAAAGGCATTTGCTAAACTAAAACCCACCGGCCTTTTAACAACCCTGAAAAAGCAAAAAAAAGACAGAACAAAAAAGACAGAACAAGGAGCAAAGCAACATGCTGAGGAAAAGTTAATTTTTTCCATCGGACTCTTTTGTGTGCCAAATTATCCCTTAATGTAAAGCCTCCTGCACTTTTATTTAAACAATGTACATAATTATGGACTAGCTTACCACATTCAAACATGGAACTCTCTGTTTCTGCTCTCCCTTGGGTCTGGCAGGGGGTCCGGTTTCTAAGCATGAGAGGCCTACGGTTAACCAGAGTGGGCCGAGAATCTACAGGGTAGAGTTGAAATACCATGGTAATTAACTATAGGTTAATCGTATTTACTGCAGCTCTGTTGTTACAAGATTCTCAGACAAAGGCGAAATTCAAGAAAACTAAAAAGAAACAGATCTTCATAGTTGATTTATTGGTAATGCAATTAGGATGAGGGAGAGAATCTAATTACCAAGTACTCTCACTTCTCTCACCCCCTCCCGTAACTGATTTAAAGAGGAAGCTATTGGTGTAATAACTACTTTCTAGTTTACTTTACTTCTTAACACTGCAGTTGTTAAAACAGCTTCAGTGTTTTCTCAGCTGCATTTTTATGTCAATACTAAGAATCCAATGAAATGGTTTGTACATGTCAGAGAAAAGCAAGAGGTGGAGGCTCGAATGTGAAAACACCCCCAAAATATTTCAGTTGAGCAGAAAATTTACCTGAGGCTGGATTTTGATTTAGGAGAGTCCAGAAGAACAGGTCATGCATATGACTGTCCTTTTACTTCACAGAATTATAGGTACAAAGGCCCTGACTGAGTGCCAAAACTGTTTGCCCTCCGGTCTATTCCATGCAAATATATAATTGTGATGGGAAACAGTGGCGCTTCAAATGTACAGTTAAAACCTTGTGTTTATTTTAGATTGGTGATATAAAGACACACATGCCTTAATCTGCAAGGAAACAAGGTACAAAGATGTGTAGCTAAATTCTGCTCTCAGTAGGCAGTGCCAGGTCTGTAAGTAAGTTCCACAGAGGCAGAATTTCACCTTCCATTAATAATAATAATTATTATTATATTAAACAGTAATAAAACATAGCACCTGCCACCCACAAGAACCTAAATAACAAAATAAGTAAAATAACACGACTTTCAACTGGTAAAGCACTCCCTAACTTCATGGCATGCAATTTGGGGCTCCATTCATCCACAGTCCTGCAAGTCTGAGCAACTTTTATCAGAACTGACCTGAGCTACAAAGACACAACCCATTATCCAAGTTTTTTTTCAGAGTTCAAGGATCTTCAGCTGTGGAACGTGAGGTTACATTCCTGTCTAATGCACAACATTTACTAATTCATCAGTAAGTACACCTGGCACCACGTCTAAAATGCAGCCAACTCTGGGGAGGACACAGTAGCAGTCACAGAACAGTATTAAATAGCTATTTAATAATGAAAGTGAGGATGACTACCATACCCACATGCAGTTATCACCAAGTATTTTATCTATTATACACCAGTTGTATTGTATTTATTACCATAAGTTTCACATTTTCTCCAAGCCTTCCGTACACTGCATGGGCAATTGTTGCCGTTATGGATCTAAACAACAGTCTCTCTCTGGTGTATATGTTTTTATATCCTCATCACCAAAGGAACTGAGCACCTCCCAATTAAATAAAAACAAACAAAATGTTCACTGCTGTCTCTAACTGCAAGCACAGACTGAAGCATGGTAAAATGTGTTCCCCACGCATGTAAAGATGGTGAAGGGAGCACACTGTGGGAAAGCTAAGCTAAGAAAAGAGCTTTGTATTTAACTCTAAAAGTGATGAGGTCATGGTTGCTCTTACTTCATCTGGGGAGGAGTTCCATAATCTATCTCCAACTCACAGGAAAGCTCTACCTTTTATTCACTCCTGTAAACTTTTCATTATTCCTGTAAAATAGAGCTGTTACTGGCTATAGTGTAATTTCTTAGGTAGCTAAAGACAACCCCATGGAAGATTTAAATAAGAAGATGGAGACCTTGAGTTGGAGTTTACATGCACCGGATGAAAGAGTAGTGTTAACATGGGAGTCCCCAGGTCAACATGGGAGTACCAGCATGATGTGCTCATAGTGACCTTTGTTGCTGAGCAGAGGGGGATTGATATTGGAAGAACACAGCTATGGACTCCAAGATGAACGTGAGTCGGCAGTGTGACGAAGCCATCAGAAAAGCTAATGGTACTTCATTGTGCATCAGCAGATGCATGATGAACAGATCCAAGGAGGTGATACTTCCCCTCTATCGGACGCTGGTCAGACCGCAGTTGGAATACTGCGTGCAGTTTTGGGCGCCACACTTCAAGAGGGATGTGGATAACCTGGAGAGGGTCCAGAGAAGGGCCACTCGTATAGTTAAGGGCTTGTAGGCCAAGCCCTGTGAGGAGAGACTGGGGCGCCTGGACCTCTTCAGCCTCCGCAAGAGAAGGTTGAGAGGCGACCTTGTGGCTGCCTATAAGTTCATCACGGGGGCACAGAAGGGAATTGGTGAGGCTTTACTCACCAAGGCGCCCCCGGGGGTTACAAGAAATAATGGCCACAAGCTAGCAGAGAGCAGATTTAGA
>NW_005841866.1:2328823-2349992 GCF_000455745.1 Alligator sinensis
ACTCTTTCCTGCCTATGCAGGGGGTCGGACTTGATGATCTATTGAGGTCCCTTCCGACCCTAGCATCTATGAATCTATGAATCTATGCAGGCTAGAATTTGGCCAGGACATGGAGGCTAACACACCTGAATTAGCAGTGTTGAAGATACACTTGTCAGAACTTGAAAGTGTAAATACTGAAGACAGCAGCTCATGCACCATGACTAGTACCTGACTTTGTAGACTCAGCGGCATTGTTATGAGGCTCAAATGAAGACATGATATACTAACTATAGAGGAGTCAAACAGATGAAGAGATAGTAAATAGGCTGGCTAATTAGCCTATACATAAGAAAACATTGTGAAAGAATATTTTGCAAAACTAAAGATGTTATTACCATTCAGAAAAAGGAGTGGTGAATCTAAAAAGGTTATGCTCAACTCTCCAGGTTCCCATTCAGTGTGCCAGTTTCTACTGATTTCAAATGATCAAACCCAAGTTAAACTCAAGGGCTATGTACTTATCCTCAACTCCATCCTCAAGCTGATGGTGCAGTTGGGGCCAATGTGTCTCGCTTCTGTCAACACAAAGCTTGATTCTACACTTCCAGTCCCCCATGAAGGTTAAAGAGAGCAGAATGGGGGAATCGAGCTGGAATCTGGTGCATGAATCTAAGACAAAACATTTGTCCTAAAACAGGAGTGTCAAACTCATTCCATCTAGAGCTAGATTGCTCTGTTAATTATGGTTCTGTGGATATAGCTAGGCTGCATATTACCCTCACTCTGTAGCTGAGCTGCCACAGATGTTGGGGGAGGCTTGCCCACAAATCAAGGCTAGAATATAGCTGCAATACAGAAACTAAACGTTTTAGGGTAGATGCTGTCTGGCTTTTCATGTAGATCCACGTATAGTTGCAGTCCCTGTGCTTGGGAAGCAACGTGACTGTATTTTATCCCAAATGCTCTCGGGATAGCGAATCTTCAAGGGAAGCACAGGGTGGGAGGAGGTAAGCTTATTTGTTGTCCCAGAGGAATTGTGGGCCTGGGCCCACCAAGAAAATAATAAGCCTGCCTCATTGGGAGTGCAGAAACTAATTACAGGGGGTGGAAGGGGAGGACAGACAGGGGGATGAAAGAACCGGGATGGTAGCAGCGATCATACGTTAATAATGAGGGATCCAAGGTGGAGTAGAAGAGGTAGGACCATTGTCCTCTCCCAGACCCAGCCAGTCCTGGAAGCTGAGTAAGCTATACTCCAAGAGGTGGCAAGTAGCTCAGCCTGCTCAGGACCACTGGGATGCCTCCTGCTGCTCACACATGGCCCCTCCCTATTGACTGGGCAACACAGCCCTTACCAATACTTTTGTTGCATTCAGAATCACTCAAGCAGAAGGAAATGATTCAGGCCATAGTCAAAACCACCACTACTTCTGTCCTTTACCTGTTGGGACGTGCAGTTGCTATGTGAAATCCATCATCATGTACCTGAACTACTTGAAGATCCATCCACTAGAGCATTATTCATTTTTACTGAGGTTTTTCTCTTGCACCCACTAGCATAACAACATGTGAGCAACTCTGAAGTCTCAGAGTTAGACCTCTACGATGAATGGGGACTCTTCACACCAAGCTTGGAGCTTTCAACGTAAAACAACACTGCATAGTCTCCAACTTAGAAAAGGCTTTTTGAAACCATTAAGCTATGAAATTACTTTTTTTTTAAGTAATTTTAACTCTTTTTTTACTTAAAGTTTGTATGCTTCAGAATCTGACTATCCCCTGGGCTGGATATGTCAAATGGAAGATAGATGTGGTGATGAAGATACTCCACTGGCACTCAGTAGATGAGGGCTCAGTTCCCTGGTTTGTCCTAGCCTTCCTGTCTTTGATCTCAGGCAAGAAGAAATGCAAAAATCTAGAACTCTTGGTTCCAAAATGATACCTTTTATCAGACCAAATGAGAAATTGCAAAAAAATATCTTTTCCTGCAAGCTTTCAGCCTCTGCAAGCTTTTGGGCTCAGGGAAAATTCAAGAAGGTAAAAAGTCCCTGTATTTAGGAAATAAACTTCATTTTTGCGCAGAGAAAGCAGAAGCGGGGAAACTGTCCCTCAGTCCATGAGAGTCTCTTTGTAAGCTTGCTCTTTGTTGTGTAGATCAAGCAGGATTTCTTCCGTGGTGGTGTCACATGGCAGGCAGGGAGCCCTGCTGGTCTGAAACAAAAAGAAATGCAAAAATCTAGAACCCTTGGTTCCAAAATGATACCAGTTTTCCAGCTTTTGCTTCCTCTGTGCAAAAATTAAGTTTATTTCCTACGCATGGGGACTTTTTACCTTTTGAACTTTCCCTGAGCCTGATGAAGGGCACATGAGCCTGAAAGCTTGCAGAAAAAGATTTTTTTTTTTGCAATTTCTCAGTTGATCTAATAAAAGGTATCATTTTTGGAACCAAGACTTCTAGATTTGTGCATTTCTTTTTGTCTCAGACCAACACGGCTACCACATACATCCCTGATCTCAGGCAAGACACTAAGGGTGCCTATACACATGCTATGACACATTCTGATTAGAACGTGTCAGAGCAGACTATATGCTGGAGCACTCTAATTACAACTCTCCAGCATGCTGCAGCATCTCTTATTCAGCATCCTGTGTTTCAAGTGGTGGTGGGGGCACTTTAACTAAAGTTAGTTGAATGAGTTTTAGTTAAAAAGTGCTCCGCCATCATTTTAAAGTGTGGGATGCTGAATACATGAGGCACTGCAGCGTTTTAATGAGAGTGCCTCTCAAGAGCTGCTTTAATTAAAATGCCCCCCACCCCAGAGAACCCCCAACCCGCACCCCGGAGCACCCTAAGGGCCGTATCCAAACTTTGTAGGCACTTAAGCTAGATTAGGCATCTAAGTCTTAACAAATATCCAAATCTCCCCTCTCAGGCACTAGATTCCTTAGGCACCTCCACTGTGGCCTAAAAAAGATTCTAGGTACATTTGGGAGTTCAGAAGCAGCCTCAATCAGACACCTAGGTCGCATCTACATGAGTGGCAGACTGCACAGTTTTTATTGTGCAGTCATTTAGTACTTGCATAACCAAGTACTAAATGACTGCATGGTAGCCAACATCTCCTCACAGTCTTTTTCTGACGCTACTCTGCAGTAGCTCATTACTACTGTGCAGTAGCATCGCATCACGGTTAGTGCCCCCCAACGCTACTGCACAGTATCAATGAGCTACTGTGCAGTAGCATCTCATGTAGACGTGGCCCTAGATATCCAACTCCTAGCTCAGCTCTGCTGAGATCCAAGTCAGTGTGGGAAGTTGCCTGAATTCAGCCTAAATCAATACTACTGTAGCCAGAACCTGTTGCTTCAGTGCTGAGAACATTCATGCAGTCCCCTCAAAAGTGAAAGGGGTGCTGGTGCCCATCTTTTGCCAAACAGCTTGCTGACAAAAGACTTGTTTAGCAAGCAGGAGACCTGGTTTACAGGCCCTTCACAATCCTGAAGGTATTCAACCACATATTTTCCTATTTCTAAGTACAAAGACCAAACTACATTGATCTAGGCTGAGTAGGATCCTCTCTCCACCAACCAGTTGAAACTGGCATCCAGGTGTTCAAGATTCATGTCACTGGGAGGACAGCAACCTAGATAGATCCTGCCTTTGTAGCCTAGTGGTTATGGGAGGGGAAAGTCATCAAAAAGCAGGGTTGTAAGGAACCTCAGGAAGTCATCTAGTTCAACCTCCTGCTCGAGACAAGATCATCCCTACTTCAACTATCCTGTGCAAGGTTTTTAGACTCAAGGCACCCCTCAGAAAATGCCAGCTTATAATTTTCTCTCATTTTTTGACTACAGAAAAATAATAGAACTATGCTTCGGTTGCAAATATGTCAGAAAGCCCACACCGGGTCAGAATGTTTTTAACACTATGAATTTCTATTTAAAATCTCAAGAGTTTATCTTGTGAATCACATGCAAATATTGAAGCCGAACAGTGCCAACATGGCATGGCACCCCACAGCACATGAAGACATACCAGGGTGCTGTGTTGCCATGGCTGAGAATCGCTGGTCTCCAGTCCCTTGCTGTGATGTTTTTTTCCAACCACTGGCTGTCTAATATAAAATGCACAGTCATGTCAGCAGTTTCTTAATCTCTCTACCCTAGGTCCATATCTGTAAAGTTAGGCTGATACTTGTTTCATTCTCCTTTAGTTTGCCTTCCCCATTTCGACTATTTGTTCTTTGTGGTGGAGACTATGTCTATGCTGCTAGTAAAGGTCAGTTTTAAGGCCACCCTCAGGCCCATACTCACCACACACATACACAGTGTTAACCTCTTATCTTGACCTCTGTTGACATAGTCCAGCCCAACCCCAGACTCACTTCTGAGCTACAGGAGCATAAGATCAACACAGCACCCACTTGGCTCCCAGCCACTCCTCCATCAATATATTAAGAATTCACCTGTGCACTGCAGGCCACAAGCACAGAAGCCTGATAGAGGCATTCCCATGATTACCTGAATCTGATTTCTTGCCCTTCTGCACTCCACTTCCCATCTCTGCTTCTCACTAGAGACAAGCAGCCCACAGACCAATTCTGCTCCAGAAACCGAAAGTACAATGTGAATGGCTTTGTTCCAAGCCACAAGGTCTGATGTAGACAGGCTCCTCCTGCAGCTTGGACTGGCTAAGAGTGGCCCTTGAGGGTGACCTGAAATATGAGTGTAGACCTACCTTATGTGTTTAAAGAGCATTTGGCACCATGGGTCCCCAATCTCAGTTGAACCCTGTAGGCGCTACCATAATACAAATAATAAATAATAATCAAGTGTGCTGTAAGACAGCTGCTGCTGTCCTAAAGTTCATAATGTGACATGGTTCTTCACTGACACACAAAAATGATATTGATGGCATGATCAATATAATTTGTCTTACATATCATTTTAGAAAGGTTGTTCTGTATAGCTGGTTCAGTTTAATGCTGACTTTATTACAAACCAGGAAGGGGGGGTCTATTCTTTTTGCTAAGTCAATTTTCCTCCATTTAAGAAACCAGCATAGGAGAAGAAATAGCAAAAACAAGGCATCATCTGGTACATAGTAGATGAGTACTTGATTCAATTAATATACATAAATGTAGGTGAAAATGAAGCCTTTTTATGAAATCCCCATACAGTAGCTACTTCATTTTGGTCGAGTATTAGATTTTTTTTTTAAATTGTCCAATCTGATATAGAGCACCAGTCATGATTTTACAAACATTATCCACAAGTGATTATGTAGATACACAGGCCAGGGGAACAGAGAATTGACTTAATTTGTCCTGCTTACACTTAACTTGCTATCAACAGATTCCTGGCATAAATATTTCAATGAAGGAACATGGCTTAACAAGAGAATTTCATCAGCAATACATTTGTTTTTAACATGATTATAATGATAGTTCATGTGACTGTTGTAGAGAAGCTTTTATGAGATTGTGTGTAGTTTATGGTAAAGACAACTTCATGTGAGTGTCCATGTAGGGTAGGAACACCAATCCTGAGGCAGTCAACTAGAAAGGGCAAAGCAACAGTAATGCACTGCAAGAACCAATCCTACATTGGCAGGGAAATAGCCGAGAAGGCCTAATAGGTTTTTTTCCATTGCAGTCTTCTGTGATTCAATTAATTACTTTTTAATAGCATTATATGTTTTATTTTTATTTTATTTTTTTGGCCAGATCCTTCACCCGTTGTGGAAGTTTTTGTCATTAATTTCAATAAGTTTATTCCCCTAACTAATTGTAGCCTCATCAGGCCGTGTGTAGACAAAATGAGGGGCACATATGCATGACACTTTAAAGAGGAATACATGCTTTTGCACTGCTTTAATGGTGTCGATGTTTTAGTTTGCTGCCCCTACAGCCATGGAGCAAAGCACCGGGCTCCATGAAGCTCAGGGGCTCTGCAGGAAGCCCGTGCAGGCAGCCTGGCAGCAGCCCGGGAAGGCAGCTCTGCCACAGTAAAGCGGTAAGCCTGATCTATTTTTTTTTCCCTGAAGCCTGCCTGCCTGCCTAAGCTGCATGGAGGCCTGGTGCTTCCCTCCACAGCTGTGGTGCCCCCCAGGACCGCCCAAGCCGGGATGCCTGAAGGTGCGTGCCGCCTGGGGGGGGATAGCGCTGCTGCGGAGGGAAGCACCAGCCCTCCTCCACCCCCACTGCAGCCCAGGGACCACTCCACCCACCAGCAGCTTGCCCTCCCCTCCCCTCCCTGCTGCTGGAGAGGCAGGGCAGGGCAGGGGGGGGGGGCATAACACAGGGGTTTAAAGGGCCCTAAATTGAGGCGGTGCTTTTAAAAACCCACCACTTCAATTTAGGGCCCCGTTTCATCTACACACGCCCTGAGCCACAAGATACTTTATTTATCTAATGATTTGCGCGCCCTTGACAATCATTTTAAAATGCATTCAATATTTTTTAAAACCCAGCAATTTCCATGGTTAGGTTGATCTAAATGCCTGGGTGTATAGCTATTCACAGGGTTTAAAATGGCAATCCCAGCCTAGGTTAGTTTGCCTGATCTAAAATGGGTTAACCCAGTCCACTGAACACCTGTGCGCATTCAAAGCAGTCCTAAGGGTCAGAAAGCCCAGACCCTTACCCCAGTTTTGTGGTTGTACTGTTCCTAATCCCCACCCCAACCCTTACTTACTTACTAAACCAGGCCCCGCAAATGCTTGTTCACACCCTAAATAGAACAGAAACTAACCAACCACACACACAAAGGCCAAAGTCCCAAACACCACTTCTTAGGCTTACTCAAAACCTGAGATAAAAGGTGGGCCTCCACCTGATGTAGCCCAGTTTAAGAACTAGCTCCATGCAGAGCACACTATGACAATATTAAAGTAGATGTGATGGGCATAGCTGACTTGCAAGATCCACATCAGGAAAAAAGAGGAATGCCCTGTGAGCCTTCTTGCAATGGAAACGGTCAATTACTCATACCCACACTTTTCCAAAGTCAGAAACAGGCCCAGTGGATTTTACCCCTTTGTAACCAATTGAGCTAGCAACTAATTTGATTTTAGTGTTTATGCTCATCAGTGATCATGCATTGTGTCAGCAGGGCTCTGAGAATAATGCCTGTGGCTAAAATGATGCCCCAGAAGTGAAACAGGAAGCAAAGAAAGCACAGAGCATTGATCTGGGGCCCATTTATACAAACAGCTAGTGCTTTTTTTCACATACTATTTTCTTTAACTTTAACTTTCTAATGTTCTTGTCTGCTGGAGCATCTGCCATTTTATAGGGTTATAGGGGATACACTTACAGAGCTCCCTCGGGAGAGCTTTATCATTCTTAATTATTTTTATTGCAGCAGCTCCCTTAAGTCCCCTGTCTGTAGACCTGAACTCCCTTGTGCAAGGTGCTGTACAAACACAGAATGAAATGATAGTCCCTGCCCCACAGAGCTAGCATGGTCTTCTTTCACAACTTGCTGTTTCTCTTCAACAAAAATAAGAATCCAGCCTTACTGAGAGGATAGGGCTGTACTCTGGGCATGGAAAAGCATAAATGTCTCATGGAAGTAGGGTGACCCAGTCCTGCTACTGCCTGGATGGGATCTACCTAGATAAATTCCCCCATTGTTCTGTGCTAAGCTATAACATAGTGTTAAACGTTAGTGTTCTCATTAAGTAACACTGAAGTTGATGCTGTTCCCAATTTTCACACATTCCTCTAGAAAAGGTACAGAGCTGGCTTTTGTGATTTCACAGACCCCATGCCACACACCCCTACTCCACATGTTCACCTTTCATGCAAAGAGAAAGCAGCTAACAGTGAAGCCAACTGGGACGGCAGGTGAAAAATGGCCTTTTCCTTCCCACCCTCTCCCTGCCCAAAACATGAATAGGGACCCTTAAAAATAAAAAGTAGAGACTAGGCTAAAACTGCCCAAGGGAATATTTAACTTGCTCTTTAGTCATTTACTTATGCTTTAGGCAACTGTTTGCTGTGTTATTTGATGGAAAGTGTATTTACCTTAGCAACTGCAGCAGCCCTGCAATACCCATGCAGGGAAACAGAACCAGATACCTTTGCAAAGAAACCTTCACCAGAGAAAATATCAGCTTTTGAACTTCTTACTGTTACAAAAGGGCATTTGACCCTAAGATGGGCAGATCTTCCCAGGTCTTTTGTAAATACTGGGCAGAAGGAAGAAATGGTTTTGTGTCACTTACATTGCTGTATCTTTACTGTTGTCTTTCCAGTTTGGAAACTAATAGGAAGAAGATGCAAAATAGACCATGGCTACCAATGGGGCAGGAGTCTGAGCAGTGCAACAGATAGCTGCCATGGGTTTCCTCTTTCTCATTTGGCCATCTTCTTTTGCTACCAGAGTGCACCAAAGACAGTTTCCACAATAGGACTAAGAAGCAGCCAGGGAAACCCCAGCTGTTACAGATCAATTTTTTTCCTAGGAACCAAAAAAAAGTATGTTTTCCCATGCTTATATTTGGGCACAATCACTTCCCTGAATCCCACTTATGTGTCATACTGCAGCTATAAAAGGCCTCCAGGAGCCTTGAAACTGTGGCAAAATACAGCATATAATGTGACTGAGAGAAACAAATGACATAAGAGACCAGAAATTTAAAAGACAATTTATTGAAAATATCGGTCCAAAAATATACTTCTAACATCTCCAGGTATATCCCAGAACACCTCGAGAACATAATAGCAAAATCTAAATGTTTCTATGATAGGTAAAATGTATTCAATGAATTTCCTAGAAATGTTCAGTCTACTAAAACTGTACAAAACAAGATAGAATCATGGCCAAAATCTTACCTGATCTGTATTAATAACATAATTGACAGTATTGGGCTAGGACCTAGGAGGCCCAGTGTTGGACCAAAACCCTGTTGTGTTAGGTACTGTAGACACCCAAAATATATAAAGGATCCCAACTCAAAAAGATGTTATCTAAATAAAAGCTGAATGGGGCTAAGTCTGGAGGAACTGCAGTGAAGCCTATAAAGGTATTCTACATTTACATTTGTTCAATTGAGACTGGAGCATAGAGGCCCCTACAGCAGCCTCTTAACTCACTTTAATTTCAATAAAAGTAAAACACACCCCCGATGGCATTTTTGCACTAGAGAGGAATTCAGGACCTGTGGGTATTCCCATGTGCCATTGTGACAGGAGCATTAGAAATACCATAGACTGTTAGATTAGATTGATCAGAGAAAGACACTCCCAATGCAGACTATAATGAGCTGACATTTCTTGACATCCTTTTCAGAAGTAAGGTCAGACAACCATTAGAAAATACTGCAGTTATATAGTCAGGATCTAACTCACTATTATCCTGCCTCTTGTATAATTATCAGATGAATGTAAAAGACCACAGTGTAATTTGGTAGTATTTTATACCTGCTTTCTCCCACTGCTTATGCCAACACAAGGTGCTGAGCAACAGGGCACTCACACTGTAGACTTTGTTCTTGTAGGAAAAGTGAGAACACCCTCTCCACTGCTAAAATGAGAGGGAAAGAAACGTTTGAACACACCATGGCAGTGCCACACCTACCCAGTTCAGAGATGAGGTGAGATGGAAAAAATTCCTCCACACCTTTCAACGAAATATGTTGGCAAGCCGATTGCCCAAACCAGTCAATCCTTCTCGTCTCAAACCTGTGACAAGCATTCAGAGGTGAGGAGGGAGATGTCACTCTGTTTCTTGAATTAAACAAGCAGTTGTGTTTAGATCCTGGTCCCGGCCCCGCCAACACTGCTCTGTCTGATCGTTTTGTAAAATGGTAGTAAAGTATCATATTAGCAGAGAATCACATCTAAATAATTGCTAACCCAAGAAAAATTGCCTGTGCATGTGTCTCTCTCTTGCTTACTCTCTTTTTTTTAAACCAAAAAAGTTACTTTGACAGCTTCTTGAGCAGTCTCTATGTGTGAACTCACTTCAAGGGTCTATCTGATATGGTGCCAATGGACTATACTCAGCTGAGGATCTTAATTATGATGATTATGTGTAAGTCCATTTCCAAACTTCCTGGAATTCAGAGCAGTACTGTATATACATCTTTAATTTAATTACTATTTATTATTTATCTCTTCATAAGCCTTGCAGCTTAGAGTCTTTAAAGAATTAGACGTGTACCACTAAGATATGCAGCACAGAGTATAACAGCTTAATCATTCTTTCTGTTATTTTTATTATTCCCTTTTCCCTCTAGTATATTCTTTCCTGCATTAACCTCACATAAAGTAATCCTTCCTGTGGGAGGGGGAGCAGGTATATCACGGGTTGTCTCACAGCCAAACCCTAACCCCACAGTTCTTTAATCAGCAGGATAAGACTTACCATACATTAAGCAAGAGTACATGGGCCGCAGGCAGCCTGAGCTGCTTTTGTCCTCCCAACTACTATTCCTTATCACAGAGCAAAATGACTCTTCTCCCCAGCATGGCTGCAATCCAGAAACACAGTGCATCTGATGTGCGCTCATTTCCATACATCATCAATGCCAGGGATTCAAACAGTGGTCGCAGAGCAGAGGGACTGTAACACTCATTCTAAATCACTCACTGCATCTTCAAAGAGCAAAAGCACTCTGTTCCAGTGCTTCTAAACATAAATGACAGTATGCCGTGCCTATCAAAAATCACTTCAGTGATCACATCAGCACTGGAGGGATCATTGCAGATACATTATGCTGGGGCTTTGGTAGAAGGCTTTTGTATATACTATGTGAACTGTGGATGGACAGAGAGGTGATTATTACATATCAATCAAACCACAGAAGTGTATTTTATGTATTTTTCCACTGTAGTATATGTGTATAATCAACTGGTTAGTGTGAACACATCTGGCTGCCCTCTATGGGGTGGACTCAGAGGTGTTCAACAATATATTATAAACCTCACACTGCCAACACCCACCAAAAATGTTCCTGTGGCCCCAATGCCATGGGCCTGTGCTTTGGAAGCAGAAGAATCTTATGTTATTCTGCATGATGCTACAAAGTCACTAGTGCCCACAATATGATAAGATGAACAATATAAATTGTGGTCATGGACTGTACATATACAGTCCAACAAAGGGCAGCTCACCAGGCTCAGGACTTGCTGTGAACCTTTCATGCATTTTCTTTTTCTTTGAAGCACTGATAGTTCTTGCTTCAAGATTAGAGACAGAAATTAAAACACAAACTGGTGTAAGTGATCGGTAAACGGTTCAAACCTGTAACACAATAGAAGTTCAGTGCACCTAAACTGCTTTCAAAATAGCTGAAACTGGCTTAAGATAAACCTAGATGGATGTAGTATCAGACTTAACTGATTTAGATTAAATTGCTTTATTGAACTTCTGTCCCAGATGCCCTCCAGATTCAAGTTAACTCACAGTCCCCCAACATCCCAAGATGCTTTGTACCTCTCCCACAAACTTCCCCATGCAGGATGGGCAGGCTAGGCTTGGCCCAAAGGGTCTGCTGCAGCTGAGCAAGAAAGCATGCTGTAGTGCCCCCTGGCTTCTGGCCTGGGCCATGACAGGTATCTGGCTGCATTTCCAAAATAAAAAGTGAATGTCTGTTCATTTGCTTATCAGCTCAATCTGCAGTTTAGACTAACCTGCAAAGATTAAATTGATTGAGCCTTGGGCTTTTTGACTGTCTGTTCTTAGCCCAAATGTATCCAAAAACTCCAGTGAACACTGAAACTGCAGAGTTACACTGACTTCCATGTATAAGCTGTGCAGCACCAGGAATTCCACATGATTTTGATGCAAACCACCATAAATTGCTCTACCCTTACTCAAAACTCAGTCCTGGTTCTAGATTTTAATGAAATTCAAAACTAGACATGATTTTCATGGTTTTAAATATCACCACAGACATTTCAAACAACAATAGCAACCAAGTTGAACACCTAGAACAGTAGTTTACAAATTAGCTAATTGATCGTCACAGCAATCCTGAGAGACAGGAATTGTTATACGAAAAAATGAATCTGAGTGGTTAATTGCCCAAAGCAAAAGTGAGGGGGTTTGTGACACAGCCCACTCAGGAACTCAGGCGTTCCTAGTTCCCAGTCTCACCCTTTAAACAACTAGACATGGGGCGGGCAATTATTTTTGGCAGAGGGCCACTTACTGAGTTCTGGCAAGCCATTGAGGGCTGCATGATAGGCAGCCGGCGGCAGATAAATATTAATTTTCTAAATTTTTTAGGGGCCCCGCGGACCAGATAGAATGGCCTGGCGGGCCACATCTGGCCTCCGGGCCACATTTTGCCCACCTCTGAACTAGACAATGCCTTATCTCAAGCAGAAGAGGTACCCCACTCATCACATTTGTAGCAAAAAGGAGCAGCCGCATTACTATATGGACTTTAAAGAAAGCCAAATGCCTCCAGCATGACCACAATGTTTCTCTCAGAAAAGTCAGACAGCAGAAGAATACCTCAGCATTTTGAAATTATTGGGTCTGTGTTTGGGCCAAGCTGTTGAGCCTTTCAACTGCTAATCTCATGGAGACGTGGGTCAGTCACAGACCTCAGAACAAGCAATCTCACCCAAATGGAATTTCTGAATATGGAAAGTAACTTGGATCAAATTTGCCTTAAATCGCTACCACATTTAACCAATGGCAGATTGGCCCAACTCCCCTCTACTCTGTAGGGCACTTTGCTTTTGCTAGATGGCAGCGTGTAATATCAACCCAATTATTTCCTGTGATATCACATTTTGATTCCTTTATTCTCACAGAGCACTGGCCTCAGGAGACATTGATCCTTCTCCCAGCTCTGCCTGTTGCCCACTGAGTAACTTCAGGCAAGTGTCTTTCCTCTCCGTGGCTCAGTTTCCCTATCCGTAGAAGCACTTTTTCCAAGTGCTTTGATATTTGTGGATGAAATGAACTACTTAAGATCTAGGCATTATTAGGAAGCCAAAAGGGATCTAACATGAGCAGTTTATAAACAGGTCTCTCATTTAGCCTGAATCATTCTTTATCGCTTCGGTGAAATGTAATGCTGAGGACTGTGAAAGACTGATAGCACATGTGGAAAAAAAAACATGCAGGAGGGGCTCTTTACAAGCTTTCCCACAGCCCTCTGCCAATCCACCTAAGTCCCGACCTGGATGAAACACCCCACCTCTTCCAAGCGTTGGTTTCCCTTCAGTAGAAACTGTGAGTCATGCTGCAGTCTGCCAAAATGTGCACACTTAGCAGGACCCTGTTTTTTCAAGAAATTTCAAACATTTCCTCCAATTTGAGGTGAGGATGAGGGAAGGAGCAACCCTTGGTGTGCCCCAAGCCTGGAATGTTTCCCTAGATATTCTTTCAGTTGGGACTATTCCTTCCTAGTACCTTGCTCATTGTCTCAGCAGGTTATTAAGAAGGCAAAGGCTATCTTTCATCTTGAGAGAAAGTAAGAGGAAAGGATGAGCCTAAGCAGAGTACTCGATATTTTTTATTTTATTCCCCTCTTGGGCTCCACTTGATTTCATCTCTGAGCATTTAACCACAGCGATCTGAGGAGTAGCAAGGTGGCAGTATTCAGAATTCCCCCAAATAAAGGAAATTGCTATTGTGTTTGGCTGTGTACGTTCTCTTACTTAAATTCAGTGCCTGTAGCCTCTGTTCAAATGGCTACCGCGTATTCATAGCCCCTTCAGATAACGTGTCTACTTCCTCCTTGGCCACAGCAGTGCACTATGAAATCATGCAGCATGGTGTATTTTGGAGTAGGGGGAGGGAAGAAGCAAGGGCCCGCCATTTTTTAAGGGAAATGCTGGCTGTTCATTGATCACTTCCCCTTCCAAACCCACCCCAGCATAACACGTTTCTTTTTCTCCTTTGAAGTTGGTGAATAGCAGCCTTCCTGAAAGTAAAGACTAGACTGCTTTGCCCAGAGCAAAACTTCGCGATCTCAGAGTTTTCCATTCAGTTCTAACAAAGAGCTTCTGGCATGAACTGAAAGGTACCTGCTGTTCCAGTCCTGTGTCCAGAGATTATAGCAGATCAAAATTGAAGGGTGTCGTCACAGGTCTTGCGTCATTTTGCGGTGATGAGATGCAACCAGGGGAAGGGAATGATGACAAGAGAAGAAACGTTTCTGAAGAGTTCCTGTGCCCGAGTCGGGCTATGGCCAGTGAAGCAAAAGCAATTTCCTGGCCAGGCAGCAGAAGCAGCTTCCACCGTAGCTTCCTTTGCTGTGCAACTCCTCACTTCCCAGCCCAAGAGGGGTTGTTGCTCTGTGGCTGTGAGCAAGGAACAGAAGACGGGAATGTCCTGTCTCCTAAGAGTAGGCAAAGAGAGCTGTGATCCCAAATGCCCTCTCTTATTTTAACCCCTGCTTAGAGCTATCCTGAGCACAGACTGATGGTGCAAAACTTTGAGGTGGTTTTTGCAATGTGGACAAATGTCCACTTGGGTCTAGTTTAGGACTATGAAGCTTTCATGACCTAAGACGAATGCGAACACTGATCTCCAGAGGTGAATGATTAAAGCTCCAATCTCCTGCAGCAGACACATCACACGCTCCATCCTGATTTGGAGACAGACAAGAGTGAGCCAGAAGGCCATTTGCACTGCTTGTGAAGCAATAATTTGCCATTGCTTTATTTATTATCTGAAACCATTTCAAACGTGCGTAACTGCCCTAAGTACACTATGGTTTCATTCATCTCAGCTGAGGTTCCAGAGGACAATACCATTAAGTAGAACCAAACTCATTTCTGAAACGATGGTGACTGAAAGACTGAAATATGATATCACTTCATTGCAGAGCAGTCTCCTCAGGTCACTGCTGAAGGCAATAGATACAGCAGCACAGGGAAAAAGCCTGTGCTATTTGCAGCCATCAAACCAAACTTGGCTAGGGTAGAAAGGAACAAACTTTTGCCTCTAGCAGCCCATGTAGAGTTTCTCTGTTCAGAATCTCGATTAGGCATTTAAACAGCACCAAGTCCTACTGAACCTACTACTATGCATAAAAATAAGCCTTGTTCATTCTGTGGGGTCAGATCCTCAGATCCTGTCAAACAGGGCACCAGTCTTGATTAATGTGAATTGTAGGGATATGCACCCAGCTGGCCATTCATGTTAAATAACAATATTTTTTTCCCTCGGAGTTTAAGAACAAGGGTGGGAATTTTAGGGGTTAAACAATAAAGTCTGGAGTTAGGGCATCAAGTTCCTTGACTACTGAAACCCAGACGGGGGGAGGGGTTTGTTGGGGGGTTTTTTCCAACACAGTACTGTTTGACAAAGGTGTCATGTGATATTAAACATGATCTCAAACCTGTGAACACCGACCTTTGCCCCTCCTTTCAAATCTGAAATGTAGATTTGGCTTGGAGACAAAATCCCGTCCACAGACCAGCACTGAAAGTTTGCACACCAGTTTGAATTGAAATGGTACAATGCTGGGGTCAACGTAACACAAAACACTCGGGCCACTAGACATAACACAGACTTTTTATTTCTAAACATCATTATAGTAGTTGGCAGCCCCATCCCCCCCAAGTCTCAAATGGACATGAACTTTCATTTAATCTCATCAGGCAATTTTACAATCAGTTTCATAATTCATTCATGGCCCTCACAGTTTTACTGTTTGATATGTTGTGCCTTATCTAGAACTTTTACATGCCCCATCACCGCTGCAGGAGAGGGGAATCTCGAGAAGGGATGTAGAAATATGTTTGTTACTTTCCACGGTGTAATTGTAAACCACAAGGAAGAATATCCTTCCTCATTTCACAGCTAAAAAATCTAACAAACCACAACTGCCTTCCTTGTTCAGACAGAGGCAGGCTGCTGATAAATGGGATTTTGAGCAGTCAAGCTTATGCTAAAACACAATAGTGGGGAGGATATCCCCTGTGCAGATGTTAGCCCCTATCTTTTGAACAGTGGTTTTTAATAGAGAAGCTGTGGAATCTGATAAAGCAGCTGGATTAGAAGGATTTATTGGCAGGTACTGGAGAGTCACCATATTAATCAAGAGAGGAGGTGAGGTTTAGTGGACTTGGAGGTTCAGTATGAGCAAGGCTGAGGGAAAAAAGCAGAAAAAATATTTGTGGGCCTTTCAGCCAATTAAAACCCAAACTGCAGTTGGCTGTTAAGGCAAATATTTGTGTAGGTCTATGATTGTTCACACAGGCATTCTTAGAAAACAAATTCCACCTGCCCAGCTGAAGTGTGCCTATGCACATGCAGAGAGGCTGCTCCAACGTCCTGTAGCTACAACGTGTTGGAACAGCCTTGATTAATCAAGTCTGCTTGAGTGTGGCAAATACCACGCTCCAGCAGATCCCAGCATCACGTGTATCAGCATCCCCACACTGAAAAATGGCGGCAGGGGCACTTTAAAGCTCGATCACCATTTTTCAATGAGGGGACACTGATACATGTGATACTGCAGGCACTTTAACTAGAATGGCTTTCAGAGCCGCTCTAATTCAAGTGCCCCTCCTCACCTTCCAGTGCATATCTACAAACACTTGCAATTCTTTATAAGAAGAAGCAAAATTCAGGAAGAAGTGCAGTGACTTACAGCTAGCTTCAAAATGTTGCCTGCAAGGCCTGTAATGGCAGATACAGAGAGAAGGACAAGCAGAGGCTGAGTCAATAGGCAAATGGCCCACTCAACACCTGCATGGGCCTGCTTCACACATGCATCAAGGAAAAAGGAAGGTGCCCAGTGTACTAGGCCTGTGGCATCAGCCCACAAAAGTGAGCCTAAAATTCTGAAAGGGCAAGCTGCTCCTCTTCCTCTACTCCAGTAGAGAGCACATTCAGCTCAAGGAAAGCATCAGCAGGACAAAGAACAGGAAGAAGGGCCTTACTTGCAGAATCCTGCAAGAGCAGAATGGAACCAGTAACTCTCTAACCTATACCCGAGACTCTTATCTTGCTGGCTGACTGTGGAGAAGGAGAAGAGGGAGACAGGACACCTTGCAGAACAAGACTACAAACCTGAAGTTGGATGGAAGAGGGGGAAAGTATCCTCACCCAGGCTCTCTTCGGACAGTTCATTTCTCTGGGTATTGCACTTCTCTGGGGGTTTCTCTACTGTCATTCCGGGAAGCTCACTCCCTCCAAAGAAATCTCCATGTCTTCCAAATGTACCACCCACACCTCAATGTCATAATCCTTCTCCAGTAAGTCATGCAAGGGGGGAGGGTGGGCCTCCATTCTCTCCATAACTCTAATACTAGATATGAGCAAAGAAATGAACAGTTAACTGAATTAATGTTGATCTTTTTTCCCTCTTGCAATGGATTGAAAGAGCTAACTCAGTACTCAGCCATCAGCACCTAGCCAAAGGATGTAACACTGGAATCTCCCAACTATTTAAAAAAAAAAATGCATCTGAAAATGCTACTGCAAACAGTGACGTTGGCTCTGCCGGACATATGCATTCTGCTTTTATTCATCCAAATAGTTTTAAAACAATTCCTTTCCCCTAGAAAACATTTACTTTTGCAAACAATCTGGAATAGTTTTAACAAAAGTATGAGAGTCCAATGGTAAAGACTACTTATATTAAACTACACATAAAGGATGTGTGTGATGGGGAGAGAGAAAGATCTTCGCATGGGAGCATTTCATCACCCTTATATATCTGTGACTTTGCTGTAATTTACAAAAGGCCAGGCTGCGAACCTCCTTCTCACACTGGTGAGCGTGTTCTCACACAAGTATTCTCCTCGGCCTCACCTTTAGGGATGTGTGCACTCACGTTAGTGAGCACTATCTAGTTCAAAGCAAGCAGTTCCAATCTCTTGGAGAAAAAAAAGTAACACAAGCCAATCTGAGATCCGCAGAGGCAGAACAAAAGACATGTTTCAAAACCACAGAAGGGAAAAGTGTGATCAGAGATGGGAAGAATTTGTCCAGAGCACAAGATACTCGTCCATTCCAACCATTAACCAAAGCAGGAAGCCAAAATGATCATCACAGGTTAATCTATAAAGTAAATTTAATCTATTCTTTACCCCTTTATTGATTTTCTTTTTTCTTTTCTTTTAGCCTGCCTCTGTCCCTTCAAACTTGAACCTCACTGCTGCTAGAGAGATACAATTATATGAATTTTATTTGACTAGAAATTCAACTCTTTTATCATCCTGCATATTTTTAGGAACTCACTGGAATTGCAACAGGGGATTTTTAGGCTGGATATTAGAAAGAACTTTCTAACTATGAGGGTAGTCAAGCATTAAAACAGATTACTTAGGGTGTGATCTCCGTCCCAGGACATTTTTAAGAGCAGTTTAGACAGAGAATTGTCATTTTAGACAGAGGTGATCCTGCTTCGAATAACCGTCTGAACTAAATGACCTCCTGTGGTCCCTTCCAGCCCTATGAACTTGCCAGTGTGTTCCCATTTGCAGCACAGGACAGAAAGAAGGGCAGCCAAGCAGCTCTCAACACAGAGCTTAGAAAAGTAGAAAGAAAAAAAAGTTTTATTCCTCTGTAGCTCCCTGATGTGCAGCCTGGCTCAGTTCTTTCCCCTACCTGAACATGAACTAGAGCAGGGGTGTTCAACTCCTAGCCTTGCAGCCAGATTCAGCCCAAGTACAGTGTTATCCTGCCCATGGGTCTCCAAACAGGTCTGAAAATTTGGCAGCAGGAACCTTGTACACACACTTCTGCCAAATTTCCAGACCCCTGGAGAGCTCTATGGCAGGGGTGGGCAAAATACAGCCCGGGGGCCGGATGTGGCCCACCAGGCCATTCTATCCAACCCACAGGGCCCCTAAAAAATTTAGAAAATTCATATTAATCTGCCCCGGGCTGCCTGTCATGCAGCCCTTGATGGCTTGCCAAAACTCAGTAAGTGGCCGTCTGCCCAAAATAATTGCCCGCCCCTGCTCTATGGGCTAGAAAGTATAGCCTTGTGCACAGGGACAGCATGAGGCCTTAGGGCCCTATCCCAGTGTGCAAGAGCAGTGCAGGACCCTGGGGCCCGATCCCAGCATACAGAGTCCAAACCTGGCACACAGGTACAGCACATGACCCCAGGGCCAGATCCTGGTGCATAGGGTGCAATCTCAGCAAGTGGAAGCAGTGCAGGGTCCAAAATCCCTGATCCTGGCATGTGGAGCGAGGCAGGAACAGCACGGGGCCACAGGGCCTGATCCCATTGGGCAGGGCCCCCAGCCTAGAACACAGGGCCCAATCCCAGCACACAGAGGCAACACGGGGCCCTGGGGCCATATCCCAGCATGCAGCGCCCAATCCTGGCACATGGGGACAAGTGGGGGTAGTGTAGGGGCCCAGGTCCCAATCCTGGCACATAGCAGCATTGTGGGGTCTAATCCTGACATGTGGCCCAATCTCGTCTGTGTACTGGCCCCAAGCCAAACCAATCAATCAACTGACCCATGGAGCCAAAATGTTGAGCACTAAAGAACTAGAGCAACCTCTGAGCTGATGTACCTTATACCCTGCTGTCTGTGACTCCAGGGCTAGGGACAGAAGTTACACATAAACCAGTTTAAATGATCAGAAACTGGCTTAAACCCATAAAAGAATAGAAGTTCAGTGGACATAAACCAATTTCAAAATGGCTGAAACTGGTTTAAGATAAACCTGATTAAATGCAGTACCAGACTTAACTGATTTGGGTCAAACCAATTGATGAAACTTCCATCCAAGACCCCTTCCTGGTTCAAGTTAAATCACAGTCCCCCAGTATCCCAGCTTGCTTTCTAGCCCTGGGTTGGGTTGTCTGCTTCATAGAGCAGGGCTGGCCCCACCCCTCTGCTCCCTAGCTGGAGCAGTGAGGGCTGGCTAACAAGGGCGTGGGGGGGGGCAGCTAACCTGGCTGGGGATGCACCCAGTTTACACCCCCCCCCCAAAAAAGCAAAACCTGACTGGGGTCTGAGGCCAGGGAGGGGGACTAAACACCCCTTCCCCCTTTCAAACTTATTGCTGGCTGCAACTGTGGACTAGAAATCCCAGAGGCACCTGGAAGCAGGAAGAGGAAGTGATGAGCAAGCTGCAGAGCCCTGCTGTTGTAATTCTGGACTGCAAATCCCAGAGACCTCAGGGGCAGCAGGAAGAGGAAGTGAACACACAGCTAGACAGCCATGCTCTAGCACCCCTGAGCTTCTGGCCTGAGCCACTGTAGGCATGTGGTTGAACTTCCTGAATCAAAGAAAAATGTCTGTTCATTTCTGTTTCAATTTAATCTGTACAGTTTAGACTAACCTGCAAAGACTGAAGCAGTTCAGCCTCAGGCTTTTTGATTGTCTGTACTTAGCCTAAGGAGCCATTCTAACATGTCAGTAATGTCCAGAGTATTGAGGAGATCCCTTCACACGCCTTTGCTTTAGCAATGCTCACTAGTGCTCCCTGGCCCTGTGCCACTGATGCAGGGAGAACGTTCTGCTGTCTGGATGCTCCAGCCTTCAAACCCCTTGTGCCACATGAACAACACAAAGGAAACTGTTGTAAAGAAGAATCGGATCCATCATTTTTTTCCCCCCTGGCTACAGTGAAACACCCTGCTAGAACACATGGGGTATTTATACGCATGCCCGAGGGCCAGGGTGGGGGTACTCTAATTAAAGCATCTGGTACATCAGATCTGGTACAACAGAAGAGAATACTCATGTTCCAAGATGAACATGAGTCAGCAGCGTGATGAAGCCATCAGAAAAGCTAATGGCACTTTATCGTGCATCAGCAGATGCATGACGAACAGATCCAAGGAGGTGATACTTCCCCTCTATCGGGCGCTGGTCAGACCGCAGTTGGAATACTGCATGCAGTTTTGGGCGCCGCACTTCAAGAGGGATGTGGATAACCTGGAGAGGGTTCAGAGAAGGGCCACTCATATGGTTAAGGGCTTGCAGACCAAGCTCTATGAAGAGAGACTGGGGCACCTGGACCTCTTCAGCCTCCGCAAGAGAAGGTTGAGAGGCGACCTTGTGGCTGCCTGTAAGTTCATCATGGGGGCACAGAAGGGAATTGGTGAGGTTTTATTCACCAAGGCGCCCCTGGGGTTACAAGAAATAATGGCCACAAGCTAGCAGAGAGCAGATTTAGACTAGACATTAGGAAGAACTTCTTCACAGTTAGAGTGGCCAAGGTCTGGAATGGGCTCCCAAGGGAGGTGATGCTCTCCCCTACCCTGGGGGTCTTCAAGAGGAGGTTAGAT
>NW_005841866.1:2350116-2377616 GCF_000455745.1 Alligator sinensis
CGAGGGATTGGCTGGTTAGCCGTATAAGAGCCTTGAGCAGTTTCCGCCCAAGTCGGAGATCTCCGGGGAGGACCTCATTTTAGGGGGACTCCGCATCCATCTCGTGGAGAACTCTGGGCCACGTGGTAGAGCCTAGCAAACTCTGCGTGTGTCTCAGAGTCAACCGGTGGTTTGATCACCCATCAAGAGTCTCTCCCCATCACCGGATGATCCTTGACGTACCCCTGCCCTGCGCGCTCATTGAGAGTCACAGCACGGACTCACGTATCGGTTTAAAGAGCTCTCATCGTTCGAGTTTTCTTCTTTTCTTCTGTCTACAACTGTAACCAAGCAAGTTTTCCTGCCTGCACCGCGACCATCTACGGTGTAAGTAAAATAATCTTTAATCAACCTCTACGCGTCAGTGCCTAATTCTAGTTCGCCGTGCCGACTTCCCCGGCCCACGTGCCCAGGCTGCTGCCCACAGCCCCTCAGCCCCGAATCTATGAATCAGTGTCCCTGTACTACAGTGGGGGCTCTTTATCTAAAGTTTGTTGAACAAGCTTTAGATAAAGCACCCCTCCTCCATTTTTAAGCATAGGGACGCTGATACATGAGACCCTGAGTGTTGCTGGAGTGCAACAATTACCACACTCCAGCAGACTACATTAATTGAATCTGTCTGACCTGCTGTAATCACAGTGCATCAGAGCAGCCTTGCTGCTCATGTATAGGTGCCAATGGTGTGTTAACCCCTTTCCTTCACTTTCAGTGACCTACAGCCAAATACTTCACACTCTCCCCTGATAAGCAGAAGAACCCAGGTGATCCCATAAAGGTCACAAAAGGATTTGGAGCATTTAGAATATAGATGCTGCAGAAGAACCTTTGTCAATGGATTTCTGACTACATGGGTCCAGTTGCCAAATGCCAATGAGGGTGGGGAGAGGGACAGCAGCTTCAATGGTGGTGATTGCAACTCTGGGGCTAGAGCACCAGTTAGAGGGCAGCTGAGCTGGCATTCTGGAGCTAGAAAATAAAGTTTCACTACTGTGCCAGGTCTGCTTACTCAAATAGGGCAAAGGAGTGAGAACCAGGCTGTTAACCAGGATCATATGTTAGCATTACTGACACTCTGGAGGGCAGCGATAGGATCCAGAATGACCTAGATTGACTGAAAAAAATGGTCCACAATCAATCAGATGAGATTCAACAAGGACAAGTGCACTTTGGACAGAATAACTGCCTGCACAAATACAGACTGGGGAAAGACTGGCTAGGCTGCAGGACTGTAGAGAAGGACCTGTGAGTTACAGTAGACCATGAGCTGAATACAAGCCAATACTGTGCTTGTTGAAAAAAAAATCAACAGCATTGTATTGTTGTTGGGTTGTATTAAGAGGAGTGTCACTTGCAGATAAAGGGAGGTGATTTTTCTATTCCATTCCACACTGGTGAGGCTTCACCTGGAGTACCGTGTCCATTTTTGGGCCCCACACATCACGAAGGATGAAGTCAGATTGGAAAGAATCTAGTGATTAGGGCTTGGGAAGCCAGACGTATGAGGAAAGGCTAAAAGAACTGGGGTTATTTAGTCTGGAGAAGAGAAGACTGAAGCAGGGATTTGGTAACAGTCTTCAAATACCTGAAGGGCAATTATAGAGAGGATGGAGATAGGCTTTTCTCTGTAGCCATAGGGGACAGAACTAGGAACACCAGCCATGAGCAACAGAGCAGGCTGGAGACTAGAAGGAAATTTCTGTCTATGAAAAAGTGACTATGAAGGTAGTCGAGCATTAGAACAGGCAACAAGAGAAGCTGTGGAATCTCCATCCTTGGAAATTTTCAAGTGCTGATTAGACAGACAGACTTGGGTGGGATGGTTCAGTTAGGGACAATCCTTCCTTGAGCAAGGGGCTGGACTAGATGACCTTGTTAGGTCCCTTCCAGCCCTCGTTTCCTACGATCCCACTCTCATCTGCTGCATGGCTTCATCCCTCCCACATATAAATGACTGCACTTCATCAGGCCCCATTTTGGTACCCCATAACAGTTACGCATTACCACATGGGAAAATCTGTGGTGAGTTCCAGAAAATGGACCCATCATGAAAGGACATCCCTGAATAGACACAAATATGCCTTGAGGAGAAATTGGTTTGTTTTCAGTTATCCTTTCTGATGTGTAACTTTCCACTATGAAGCCATTATTCTGAAGAATAATACTGTATGGCCTACTCCCCACACAAAACTTGCTTTACATACCAAAACTGTCCGATTTCCTCTTCCCCATCTACCCCCACGTACATATCCGCACATTCACTAAAGTAACAATAAACACTGGCATCTGGTTTTCTTAATGCCTGCTTACAGCAGGATGCATTCCAGGTCTCTGTTGTAGACGTGACAGGATTTTATTTAGGTAGGGTCCTAAGGGCCCCTTAGGTAAGGTGACATGTAGGGTCAGCTCTTTCCTTCTTCCAGCTAGTTCACCGAAGAGCATTCTTCAGTGCTGTCCCTTAAAAGCAATGGGTGATTTGCCATTGACTACGGTGGAGGAAGACTGTGCTACAAGTTACAAATACTTTTTACAAAGCCCTTAGGCAATAAAAATTGAAATGGTTAAATAAAGCTCTGATTAACAGAGGAGTAAATAAAGATCCTGTGGACTGTGATGATGGTAAGACCTCTACTGGCAACCACAACTGTCCAAAACTGTGAATCTGGCACTGCAAAATAATAATCTTTTTTTTTTAAATGATGACGTTGAGGGATGTTTTTGTTTGTTTTTCCCTTCGGGCTTTTGAGCCTTGAAGGTGTACTCAGATCACATTTTCAAGCTTTTCTCCGCAACCATGACGGATCAAAACTTACTGCTTTTTTTTTTCAAGGATAGTGAAGATTACTCTATATTCTGAGGCTTAAAATCACCAGATACAGTGAGACTTGGCAATATATAGCTGTGATACAGAGAAAGAGACACTGCTTAGGTCTGCAAGCAGAAGGAGTAAGAAATAGAGGGGAAGGTTTATGACTTATTATGAGATGGGGAGAAAGATGATCTCATCTCTCACACTGTCTCCTTTTCCTCTTCCCAATCACTTAACCAGCTTACAGCAGGTCTGAATCCCAGCCCTACTGGGGACCAGTTGCTCAACAGAGTTGACACTCCCACGAGTAGCACCTGCCGTGAGCCAGGATAAGCAGGCCACACAACAATGGAGGCATTTAAAGGCAAACAAAGAATTGATCAATAACTGACTACTGGTTTCAGAGTCTGCTACTTTGTGCAGGATGGCACAGCTGATCCGTAAGGCTTCCTATACATAAAGCACATTACTGACAGTAGCTTATCACTGATATAAACTTATACTGCTTTCTATTAGCTACCGCAGGTACCACAGCAATATGGTGATCCATGCATTGATTATGAGCAGAGAGGCGAGCTTGCTATTCATTAATAGCAAAATCCATTCATTTTAGTAGCAATCAATATACCCTTCTCTTGGTAAATAAATGCGTATATTTTAAGATTGTGTTTTGGAAAATAATTCAGCCCTGTATTTGTGATTCTTTAGAATGATGTTCTTCTAAATAATTTATTATTTGACTGATAGTATCTCTAAGAACCCCGGCCAGGCTGAGGGCTCCATTGTGCTGGGAACAATGCAAACATATTGCTAACAGCAATATATGCATTGAAAAGAGAGCGCAAGCTCCTGTTGGTTAATCTCGCAAAGGAGACACAACTCAGTGAGTCTGTCCTTGAGAGGGAGACCAGCCCATGAGTGGTCCCAAAAATTCATCAGAGGGGCCAGGACATCTGAATGGAAGATCTGCTCTTGTTTACTGCCTCTGAGAATCCTGATCCACCCCCAGATATGCACCAAAGGGTTATGCTGCCAGCCACGGCCCTACAGTCCTCGTGTCTCCTTCTCAGGAAGATTTCAGGTTCCTGAAGGAGAAGCTGACCAGATAACTCTGACATAGGTGGGGATCCCAGTCAGACTGAAACCATGCTTACTCCCTCTGTTTTCCCTTTCCATACCTGCAGAACCAAAGCCCTACACAGTATCCAAGGGAGCTCCCATAGGGTTGGCAGATGGTGGCCATCAGACTGGGTAGGCAACAGCAGACCCTGAGCCCAAATTCTCTGGGGCATCCTCTTCTAGTCTTTACCTTTCGACTCTTTGAAGCCGGAAAAGCAGAAGGCAGCAATGTGGAAATAGGTTCACTGTATTAGCTCAGGCACGAGCTTTCTCTATTTATATTGCCATCTACATCCTGATATTTACATTTTGCCTTTTCACAAAGTTCACTTTGTAAATGATGAGTAAAATTCCCGTCTGTTCAGCCAGGCAATTTTAGGCCGCATGTGTGTGTATATGTTCCAGGTGCTCCTTTGTGGATTCAGGATGGAAAAAGCACAAGAACTCATAAAATGCCTCTTTAATATTGAAAGGATATCTGTGGGAGGATTACCACGGCACAGGTCTGATCTATTGGAAAGGTTTTTTATAGAAGGTGTTTAATACTATGTGCAACAAATGATAAAAAACATCTCATTGATGCTTCAGTCACTGGAGCCCTGAGCCAAGAATTAGCTGACTGAGAGGCCTGTAAAACCTGCCTCATAAATACTGCTAGCCTAACTAACCTATGGCCTCATATAGCTGCCTAGCTGGTCCACTAACCCCGTTACATGCTAAATTTATGATTCCTAAACAAGATAAAAGGATAGATTGGATTTATTTTCTCAGAAAAAAAGACCCTACAGTTCTAACAGAGTACTCCCTACCTAGCCACTGAAAATGGACGTTAGTCACTAACTAACAACTACTATTTTATGATCCCAGCTGCGCTCATCTGTGCCATTTTTTTAAACAAACCCTGACAACCAATGATCTATGCTTATTACAGGAAATATTTTCCTGGGGAAGGTCAGCTTGGAATATATGTTTTAGCACTAATGGATTGTAAAGAAAGGACAGAACCAGAAGACAGGTTTGGGGTTCCAGACATGCCTAGACATACTTTATGGTATAGTTTAAAGTTGACAAGCTAGATCCTGATGGTGGAGCTTTATCATGAGATTTTGGCTCTAGTCTGGATTAGGGCCCTAGAAATTCACTGATCTTGTGATATTTCTGTTACTTTGGGCCAAAGACTCACCATGGGGATTGCTGGCTCGTAGAGGACTTTGGCTGCATCCAACAGGAATCTAGAAGAATTCAAATTCTTCTTTTTAAATTTTGTACCTGGCCCAGAACCAAAACCATCAGGGGCCACTCAGATCAGGGGATGTGAATCCAATTATCTCTGTAATCAGATGGACCAGCCCCTTTACAAGAGACGCCATAGGGATTGGTGAAATGAACAAAAAAACTAATCCCTGATCCAAAATGGAGCTATGTACTTGGTCCTTCTATAGTACTCAACAAGCCCTTAATCTCACTGCACTACATAGGAAAGTATAATAATGTTTTCCTGAAAAGTAATCTTTTGGAGTTTGGGGTTTTTTATTAACTTTGAAAAGAAAATTTAGCTCTCCAATCACTGCAGTGCCCCACCATCTGAATAATGCTTTTTGTCTTTAAGTATGTGAACTACGGGTACCACATTTTCTTTGCTTTTTAGAACAATTCTTGACCTTTAAACTCCAAAGCTGGATGGAGAGCAGACAAAACACTTGTAGGCTCTCTCTCTTTTATCACAGCTGTCCACACCTTGCATTCCAAGTCCCTTTTCTATCTATAGACTTTAACCTCCAGTGTTTGACAAACAGCTAGGTCTAAGGCAAGGGCAGTGATTATACTGTCTTGTAACTTACAAAAAATAGATTCTAGGCAACAAGGAATGACCAGATGAAACTAACAAGACAGATTTAGTAAAGTCTCTAATCTCTCTCCTGCCTCACCAGAATAAATGTTTCAAGCCAAATCATCAATAGCCTTATGTTCAGTTAGCCAAACTGTAAACTTTTTATAGCTATGGGTGGATTTAACAAACCACTAATAAATAAAGCTGTCAGTAGCATCAGAGTAGTCCAGCCATAGCATTCTCTCTGTGATATGAGACCCTCTGCCTGATAGTCCCCCTAAGTGAGAACATGCATTTTGGGAGAGCACAAACCCAGATAGTGCAAAAAATTAAATTACAGACCAACGCAAGGGCCTATCCAAGCACCCTTGATCTAGAGAACAATGGTGCCAGGCTCCAGCCCTTGGAATGAACATGAATGTGCTGGAACCGAGCCAACTGCCAGCCCATTAATCCCACCTGTGACATGAAATACATAAATAAATGTTGGTTCTGATTCCAATCTGGAGCAACTCTCTTAACTTCAGGGGAGTTATTCAGGATTTACACCAGTGTCAGCCCTGAATCCAGCCTTCAAGATTAACCTAACAACTGAAAAAGGCTTTCCTTCCTCTCTGTCCCCAAAGCAATCTAGTGATTAGGGCTTGGGAAGCCAGACGTATGAGGAAAGGCTAAAAGAACTGGGGTTATTTAGTCTGGAGAAGAGAAGACTGAAGCAGGGATTTGGTAACAGTCTTCAAATACCTGAAGGGCAATTATAGAGAGGATGGAGATAGGCTTTTCTCTGTAGCCATAGGGGACAGAACTAGGAACACCAGCCATGAGCAACAGAGCAGGCTGGAGACTAGAAGGAAATTTCTGTCTATGAAAAAGTGACTATGAAGGTAGTCGAGCATTAGAACAGGCAACAAGAGAAGCTGTGGAATCTCCATCCTTGGAAATTTTCAAGTGCTGATTAGACAGACAGACTTGGGTGGGATGGTTCAGTTAGGGACAATCCTTCCTTGAGCAAGGGGCTGGACTAGATGACCTTGTTAGGTCCCTTCCAGCCCTCGTTTCCTACGATCCCACTCTCATCTGCTGCATGGCTTCATCCCTCCCACATATAAATGACTGCACTTCATCAGGCCCCATTTTGGTACCCCATAACAGTTACGCATTACCACATGGGAAAATCTGTGGTGAGTTCCAGAAAATGGACCCATCATGAAAGGACATCCCTGAATAGACACAAATATGCCTTGAGGAGAAATTGGTTTGTTTTCAGTTATCCTTTCTGATGTGTAACTTTCCACTATGAAGCCATTATTCTGAAGAATAATACTGTATGGCCTACTCCCCACACAAAACTTGCTTTACATACCAAAACTGTCCGATTTCCTCTTCCCCATCTACCCCCACGTACATATCCGCACATTCACTAAAGTAACAATAAACACTGGCATCTGGTTTTCTTAATGCCTGCTTACAGCAGGATGCATTCCAGGTCTCTGTTGTAGACGTGACAGGATTTTATTTAGGTAGGGTCCTAAGGGCCCCTTAGGTAAGGTGACATGTAGGGTCAGCTCTTTCCTTCTTCCAGCTAGTTCACCGAAGAGCATTCTTCAGTGCTGTCCCTTAAAAGCAATGGGTGATTTGCCATTGACTACGGTGGAGGAAGACTGTGCTACAAGTTACAAATACTTTTTACAAAGCCCTTAGGCAATAAAAATTGAAATGGTTAAATAAAGCTCTGATTAACAGAGGAGTAAATAAAGATCCTGTGGACTGTGATGATGGTAAGACCTCTACTGGCAACCACAACTGTCCAAAACTGTGAATCTGGCACTGCAAAATAATAATCTTTTTTTTTTAAATGATGACGTTGAGGGATGTTTTTGTTTGTTTTTCCCTTCGGGCTTTTGAGCCTTGAAGGTGTACTCAGATCACATTTTCAAGCTTTTCTCCGCAACCATGACGGATCAAAACTTACTGCTTTTTTTTTTCAAGGATAGTGAAGATTACTCTATATTCTGAGGCTTAAAATCACCAGATACAGTGAGACTTGGCAATATATAGCTGTGATACAGAGAAAGAGACACTGCTTAGGTCTGCAAGCAGAAGGAGTAAGAAATAGAGGGGAAGGTTTATGACTTATTATGAGATGGGGAGAAAGATGATCTCATCTCTCACACTGTCTCCTTTTCCTCTTCCCAATCACTTAACCAGCTTACAGCAGGTCTGAATCCCAGCCCTACTGGGGACCAGTTGCTCAACAGAGTTGACACTCCCACGAGTAGCACCTGCCGTGAGCCAGGATAAGCAGGCCACACAACAATGGAGGCATTTAAAGGCAAACAAAGAATTGATCAATAACTGACTACTGGTTTCAGAGTCTGCTACTTTGTGCAGGATGGCACAGCTGATCCGTAAGGCTTCCTATACATAAAGCACATTACTGACAGTAGCTTATCACTGATATAAACTTATACTGCTTTCTATTAGCTACCGCAGGTACCACAGCAATATGGTGATCCATGCATTGATTATGAGCAGAGAGGCGAGCTTGCTATTCATTAATAGCAAAATCCATTCATTTTAGTAGCAATCAATATACCCTTCTCTTGGTAAATAAATGCGTATATTTTAAGATTGTGTTTTGGAAAATAATTCAGCCCTGTATTTGTGATTCTTTAGAATGATGTTCTTCTAAATAATTTATTATTTGACTGATAGTATCTCTAAGAACCCCGGCCAGGCTGAGGGCTCCATTGTGCTGGGAACAATGCAAACATATTGCTAACAGCAATATATGCATTGAAAAGAGAGCGCAAGCTCCTGTTGGTTAATCTCGCAAAGGAGACACAACTCAGTGAGTCTGTCCTTGAGAGGGAGACCAGCCCATGAGTGGTCCCAAAAATTCATCAGAGGGGCCAGGACATCTGAATGGAAGATCTGCTCTTGTTTACTGCCTCTGAGAATCCTGATCCACCCCCAGATATGCACCAAAGGGTTATGCTGCCAGCCACGGCCCTACAGTCCTCGTGTCTCCTTCTCAGGAAGATTTCAGGTTCCTGAAGGAGAAGCTGACCAGATAACTCTGACATAGGTGGGGATCCCAGTCAGACTGAAACCATGCTTACTCCCTCTGTTTTCCCTTTCCATACCTGCAGAACCAAAGCCCTACACAGTATCCAAGGGAGCTCCCATAGGGTTGGCAGATGGTGGCCATCAGACTGGGTAGGCAACAGCAGACCCTGAGCCCAAATTCTCTGGGGCATCCTCTTCTAGTCTTTACCTTTCGACTCTTTGAAGCCGGAAAAGCAGAAGGCAGCAATGTGGAAATAGGTTCACTGTATTAGCTCAGGCACGAGCTTTCTCTATTTATATTGCCATCTACATCCTGATATTTACATTTTGCCTTTTCACAAAGTTCACTTTGTAAATGATGAGTAAAATTCCCGTCTGTTCAGCCAGGCAATTTTAGGCCGCATGTGTGTGTATATGTTCCAGGTGCTCCTTTGTGGATTCAGGATGGAAAAAGCACAAGAACTCATAAAATGCCTCTTTAATATTGAAAGGATATCTGTGGGAGGATTACCACGGCACAGGTCTGATCTATTGGAAAGGTTTTTTATAGAAGGTGTTTAATACTATGTGCAACAAATGATAAAAAACATCTCATTGATGCTTCAGTCACTGGAGCCCTGAGCCAAGAATTAGCTGACTGAGAGGCCTGTAAAACCTGCCTCATAAATACTGCTAGCCTAACTAACCTATGGCCTCATATAGCTGCCTAGCTGGTCCACTAACCCCGTTACATGCTAAATTTATGATTCCTAAACAAGATAAAAGGATAGATTGGATTTATTTTCTCAGAAAAAAAGACCCTACAGTTCTAACAGAGTACTCCCTACCTAGCCACTGAAAATGGACGTTAGTCACTAACTAACAACTACTATTTTATGATCCCAGCTGCGCTCATCTGTGCCATTTTTTTAAACAAACCCTGACAACCAATGATCTATGCTTATTACAGGAAATATTTTCCTGGGGAAGGTCAGCTTGGAATATATGTTTTAGCACTAATGGATTGTAAAGAAAGGACAGAACCAGAAGACAGGTTTGGGGTTCCAGACATGCCTAGACATACTTTATGGTATAGTTTAAAGTTGACAAGCTAGATCCTGATGGTGGAGCTTTATCATGAGATTTTGGCTCTAGTCTGGATTAGGGCCCTAGAAATTCACTGATCTTGTGATATTTCTGTTACTTTGGGCCAAAGACTCACCATGGGGATTGCTGGCTCGTAGAGGACTTTGGCTGCATCCAACAGGAATCTAGAAGAATTCAAATTCTTCTTTTTAAATTTTGTACCTGGCCCAGAACCAAAACCATCAGGGGCCACTCAGATCAGGGGATGTGAATCCAATTATCTCTGTAATCAGATGGACCAGCCCCTTTACAAGAGACGCCATAGGGATTGGTGAAATGAACAAAAAAACTAATCCCTGATCCAAAATGGAGCTATGTACTTGGTCCTTCTATAGTACTCAACAAGCCCTTAATCTCACTGCACTACATAGGAAAGTATAATAATGTTTTCCTGAAAAGTAATCTTTTGGAGTTTGGGGTTTTTTATTAACTTTGAAAAGAAAATTTAGCTCTCCAATCACTGCAGTGCCCCACCATCTGAATAATGCTTTTTGTCTTTAAGTATGTGAACTACGGGTACCACATTTTCTTTGCTTTTTAGAACAATTCTTGACCTTTAAACTCCAAAGCTGGATGGAGAGCAGACAAAACACTTGTAGGCTCTCTCTCTTTTATCACAGCTGTCCACACCTTGCATTCCAAGTCCCTTTTCTATCTATAGACTTTAACCTCCAGTGTTTGACAAACAGCTAGGTCTAAGGCAAGGGCAGTGATTATACTGTCTTGTAACTTACAAAAAATAGATTCTAGGCAACAAGGAATGACCAGATGAAACTAACAAGACAGATTTAGTAAAGTCTCTAATCTCTCTCCTGCCTCACCAGAATAAATGTTTCAAGCCAAATCATCAATAGCCTTATGTTCAGTTAGCCAAACTGTAAACTTTTTATAGCTATGGGTGGATTTAACAAACCACTAATAAATAAAGCTGTCAGTAGCATCAGAGTAGTCCAGCCATAGCATTCTCTCTGTGATATGAGACCCTCTGCCTGATAGTCCCCCTAAGTGAGAACATGCATTTTGGGAGAGCACAAACCCAGATAGTGCAAAAAATTAAATTACAGACCAACGCAAGGGCCTATCCAAGCACCCTTGATCTAGAGAACAATGGTGCCAGGCTCCAGCCCTTGGAATGAACATGAATGTGCTGGAACCGAGCCAACTGCCAGCCCATTAATCCCACCTGTGACATGAAATACATAAATAAATGTTGGTTCTGATTCCAATCTGGAGCAACTCTCTTAACTTCAGGGGAGTTATTCAGGATTTACACCAGTGTCAGCCCTGAATCCAGCCTTCAAGATTAACCTAACAACTGAAAAAGGCTTTCCTTCCTCTCTGTCCCCAAAGCAGTCAGGTGCTTACTCCTGCCCTCTAAGGCAAAGGGCACAGCACAAGAAGATTCATATAAACACTGATCACTTCTATTGGCACCAGCACAGTTGCCTGTATCTAGACAGTCAGACAGAAACTGGGGTCTTGAGTTCAACAGCTTGGGGTTTATGTGTTTCTCAAGTCACCTGCCTTCCAGTACCCTGGAGAGCCCAAGCAAATTGCATAATACTGGCCCCATTCTTCCTGCCTCCTACCTGCAAGAAGTACAAGGGCAGTTAATGCTGGTGGCTGGCTCTAAAACCCATTTCTGTGGAACTGATCAAAGTGGTTTGCCAAAGAACAGAACACAGTGAAACTGTTGAGAGGGGGCAAACAGTACCTACTTATTTAAAGGTGCTTGAAATCTTAAGAGAAATGGTATTCACCTGCCAAACCATTCCATTAGTGTTGGGTTAAAAAAAATAACAACTGCGAGACAGGCCACGTACTTGTGATTAGATAAACAAGAATAGGAAGGAACATGAGCTGATGTAGTGAATGTCTACTGCAGCATTTTGATCAGGAAGGGCAGTTTGGATTATTATTACAAATGCCATATTTTCACAAAAATGGGATACATTCTGTGAAATCCTGGCAAAGTGAAATCAGGCAGCTCCACCTCCATTTGATGGGCATTTTGAATGTATTTTTAAAGCTGAACAACTTTTAACAGGCATTATGATGGATGTCTATATAAATGCAAAGGCAGCACCGGCATGATGTATGCCAGTGTTATTCACTAATGCCCAAGCATCAGTACCTTAGTTTATCATAAGAAAGATTGATCTTGTGATTAATACCTGGGTGGGGACTAAGATCTGAGTTCAAATCTTAACTCTGCCATAATTTTCTTGTGTAATGATGGGCAAGTCACTTAGGGTATAGATGTATGATCGATGTACTAAGAGTTAAAAAGGGGATGATGGGACCTTAGGCAGCATCAGGTGCTCTGTGGTAACTTCTTGCACTGAATGCATATCCTACCCCATAGTAAGTAAAAATACCAGTGGTAATTTACCCTTTCCTCACTAAGGCAGGGTAGAGGTGCACCTTATAGACCAGTAGAAACAGAGATGCATAAGCATTTGTGAGCCACAGCTCACTTCATCCGATGTTACTTCCCACGTTGAGGGCTAAGCTACTGCAGGTTAGCTACCACTTACCATCCATACCTTTCATCTTTCTTTCCCATCTATAAACTAAGGGAAATAACACTCCACATTTCCATCCCTTTTTCTTATCCACCTCAAGTATATGTTCCTCAGGTCAGCAACTGGCCTTTACTATACAATGTTTAGCACAAAAGGTTCCCTGCCTTTATCAGGGCACCTAAGCACAAGTGGAACATAAATAAAAATATATTGTGATGAGTCAGGCAGTAGCTTCTTCCTATTCAGGGATGTTCTGTAATATGTCAGACAGCTTGTGCTAACATATTGAATGCATAACACTTTTCTAAAGGGCTTGAATAGCGTCAGTGCTAAGAAACAAGGGTCCTGGATAACTCCTAGGTAGGCTAAAGCACACCTAGTTCTTAGAGGACCTATTCACCCTTGAATGAGCTGGTGTTTGTTTTTGGAAATGTCGGCTCTTTTGCAAGTAGTAATTCCAGTAAATTTGCTTCTGTATTAGTAATACTGATTTGCTGAAACTGCCTCTAAACTTCCAAGTATGGCATTTGGAAGAAATCATCTGTATGTGAGAGCTGAAGAGAAGGGAGGAAGAAGGCTCAGATTAAAATGTAACAGACATTTTAATGCCAAGGTCTAGGCACCAACCTTTTTGGCAGGTGTGCTACAAATTAGTCCCGCGCCCTCCCCAGGTGCCTGTTCCTTTTCCCTTACCCAATCTGCTGCTCAGCTTTCTGCTTCCTGCCTGATCTGATACTCTGCTTTCTGCTCCCTACCCCCTTCATAATTTGCCACATGCCACACACAGAGGCTGCCCATGCCACTTGTGGCAACTGTGCCGCAGGTTGTCCACCCCTGCTCTGCACATCACTCACATCTAGAATTCTTTTCACCATATATCTGTAGGTCTCCCCATGGCTTTGATACTTTACTTCAGGGCCTAAAACAGGCATTTCTTCCACATGGTATATGGGAAGGAACTAAGCTGCTTTTTGTAGGGAAGCATATCCTTTGAATTTTTCGTAACAGTAATACAAAGGGGAGTCAATCCAGATTTGCAGGCATTTAATTGTGACTTAGGTGGTCCTGTTTAGATTTCAGCATGAGTGTATGATGGCTATTCTCCTTTAAAGTATGAAAGCTTGCGTATCTTTCTCAACAACCAAGTTATCACTTCATACTCTCCATGGATGTCCTATCTCCATGGACCTCTGTGTGGTCTAAATTACTTGATATATATATTTTTTTTTTTAAGTACAGAGCACAAAAACAGCACACACAGACACAGAGGCCAACTTCAGAGATATTCCCACAAGTAAAATTAAATACTCATAATGCTTTTTAAAAGTGAATTGGGCCCCTTAATTTGCATCTTATAATAAGGATGTTATCATACTGGTTTATGACTCAGGTCTTTAGTTTCCATCTCTCAAGGGCTAGATTTCCCCTCATGAGTTCAGTATGTGTGTGCAAACTAATGTAATTTTTAAAACGTTTTTCTTCTGTATTAAGATTACAACCTTTATGAGTTAAAGGTTTCACTTGCCCAAGTATACAGGAAGTTTGCATTTGAGAGCAAGCTCAGCCAGATATTCTACTCCAACGTGTGGTTACAGATGACCGTGGCTGCTGCACACTGTTAGTTCAATCAGTAAGCTTAGCTGGCTACCAGCTGAAAAACCTCTCACCTTCCTACACTGATCCATAATCTCCAGTGTACTCAGTCTCTTACATTTAGCTTAATTATAAAACATTGTCACTAGAATATTAAAATAATGTTTAATACACAAAAGGGAATAAGCTAGTCCAGGAAATGCATAATTTCCCTGTGACTTTCACCGGCTGTATGCAGTTGGCTTTGTCCCCACTCCTGACTGAAAATAAGCTTTCAAAAGCTTCCTACTTTGGCAAACATCATGTTATATGGCTTTGAAACCTGTGTGCATGGCCTATTAAAAAACAAGGATCTCCCCCCAGGATGAAGGGTTATCTTGCTGTGCCCTTTCTCCCTCCATTATTAAGGGTACAAACACAAGGAAGAGTAATTGGTAAAAGAGAAGTACTGATGCAGGTGATGGGGGGAGGGGGAGGCTTCTGCTTCCTACCTTATAGGTGGCTGTGCTCCCCGATATGCTGCATATCATATGCAAAGGCTGCCCATGCTACTTGTGCCACTCCTGCCACAGGCTGGCCACCTCTGGCCCTAAACTATTTTGACTGGGAACCAGCAATCACTTCCAGGCCTTATTTATATTGCCAGACTCTGCTTGAGCTCTTCAGCCATCCCAGTTGAAGGAGTCTGCCATCTCTCCAGGAATAAAAAGGGGAAAGGAGAACAAGAGTTAAGGACGCTTATCAGCTGGCAGAGAGAGAGAAGCAGCAAACAGTCACTTACAAAATGGGACTTCTAGGGCTGCTGCTGCCTGTCTCTGCCAAATTTAAAGGCCTAGCACAGAAAAGCATGCTGAGAAAAGAAGCTCCCAGACAAGGCAGCCCTACTCTGAAGTGCGTTAATAGGGACCAAACAACGACCAAAGAAGGTTTCTCTAGGTAAATCACATTTGTTACTCTTTGAGAGCCATTCTAGTGCACTGTATATACGATAAGTCAATGTGCCTGTCAATTCCTTACAGGGAACAAGTGTCTACCTGACAACACACACACCTCCTCCCAACTGACAGCTTAGCTGTAAGCCAGCTCGATGTTCACAGCATGAAAACCACACTAGCTTTGCATTTCTACAAAGTAATCTGTCCAGATCAGGGCTGCACATTAGGGCATTTCTGTGAAGTTTGACCAACTGATGCTTGTTCTGAACTAGTCCTGTGGTTCTACCATTATCAAACTGGCACTTTTGAAAAGCATTAAGTTAATAGAGGGCTAGAGTATGCTGGGTAGCATTTCACTCTTCTAGCAAGCTATGTGGGAGGTGGAAGCTTTTCTGAATTACTTATTTTTTAAAATATATATAGCAGGCTGTGCAAATTTTACTCTGTTAAAGATATTTTCTAACTCATCAACCTTGGGATCTATCTTTTATTTCAGTGTGCTTTCAGCTAGATGAAACAATGGGTCATTATCTATCTGGTGAAGTAAGGGAGTCAAGACAACAAGATGAACCGCAAAACTAAAACACAAAATTACAAGACAGTAGAGTAATGCTTTGTGAAACCTTGCTCTTCTCAACTGCAGCTTCCAAAAGATGCCCCTTTCTGAACTTTCTGTGCTGCTGAATAAAGGCATCTAGCACATTAAGTAATGATGACACCAGACATGACATGTGTCAACCAGATTCATGCGAGAATGTCTCTCAAAAATTGCAGTGGAAAATGAAAAGGCCACGATTAAAAAAGCCTCTTGAAGACATTTACACTTAAAATGCATCTCTGCCCTGAAAAGTGACTTTGTGAAATGCCAATGTGGGGATCCCACGTTTATTGATTCTCATCGTTTCTATGGTAGTCTAATTTTCCTGCTCAGTTTACAAATAAAAAGCTGCTATTTTTTTTTTTTTTTTACTTCTCTCCACTAGCCCTTCAAGCTCATTCTTGAGAGCTGAAAGTCAAGTTGGATTTTTTGCCATTGCTCCTTCTTGTTCATCCTCTGCTGAATAAACAAAGGGCTATGGGATAGGGTTGACAAGAGACTAAAAACACAAACCCTAAAACTCAAATGGAAAAAATGATTTATATTCACCTGCCCAGTTCTACAGTCCCTCTATATACAGCACTTCCAAAACCTTTAGTGGGACAGCTGTATGTGGGGTCTGAGCCTGAACCATTGAACTCAGGTAGAGTTTCACTATTAGGTTCACTGGGAGGACTGAGGTGACAAAAGCTTACAGGATCATGCCAATAAAGCCTAAGCAATGGATACCTTTGCATATCCTTGTTCTAAAGCAGAAGATGTGTTGATTTCTGATACCGAAGGGTTAAATTACTCTCTAAACTGAGTGTATTTACCACCTGGCACATTTCTCTCTAACTAGAAAATGTTAAACTCTAGTAATTAACTGGTTTAGGACTTACAGCTTTTAGCTGCAGGCTCTCTGATGTGTTCGTTTGAATAACACATCCATCAAGTTATGTGGATCTTCTGCTGGATCACATAAGCAACTGGCATGGGTCCATGCCTGAAGTTATTGTGGAAAATAGGGCTTTCATGTGAACAGAGGGGACATGCCCTCCAGCATATGGCCCTTGGCCTCTCATCAGCTGTATGAAGTTAAGAAAAGTTCTCTTTGCTCTATCAAAACCTTTTCATTGAGGAAATTCATTTTGCCTAGCATTTCAGGGGATTAAATTTAGTCATAATTGTGCTGGGTGAGGAAAAAAGACAGAAGCAATTGCCTTTTGCATTATATTTACGAAATTTTACAGTGCTATAAAATGTCACAAAATTTGAAAGGAAATAGCCCAATGTTATTGACGGTAGGTATTTATTAAGCTCCTCAAGTTACATTCTGTTTACAGTAATCAGTCCATCACGTGCATCAGAACTAGGGTTGAATGGACTTGTTTCCTGGCCAACATAATATGAAATAGGGATTTGAACAGTGGAAGCCACATACACCCTTCCTTTTGCATACACATCTCCCAACAGTGGGAGGCTCACAATTGGACCATGGACATGGCCCTTTGTCACGTCTTTGCAGACATTCAGGGAAAAGTGAGGCTTAAACAGTCTCTAACAATATAACGTGCACACTACAGTCACTGTAAAATTAGCAATCTACAAGATTCCTTAGTTTCTGAGACAAAAGGGTATCAATCCATCCATCTATCTGTGCATCCATCCAACTCACTGCGGTATTTTATTAATAGCTGTAAAACAAATATATGCATTCATGAGAAGACTAAGAGGCAGCCTGACCCCTCCACCTCTCCCTCATCCTAATTGCTCTTTTGTAATCCTAACAATAATGCATCATCCTATCCATCCATCCATCCTGTGCCCATTACCATGGCATACAAGCATCTACACTGTTAAAATTACAACAGAGCTAGTTCCTAACAGTGCAAGGAGACCACATATTGCTCATTACCGGAGGCCAGGCCAAATTAAATTGGAGCCCATTGGTGCTAGCATCTGAACTTCATCACTACTAAAGAGGCTATAAAAGTAATAGCCCCAACCAGCAAGCCAATACCAGATGTGTAATTCAGCCCAATGAGATTAAAGAAGAAATACTGTATTTTTGTTTTTTTTATTGTTATAAAGGTTTTATTGTCATAAAGGTTACTCCATCCCTCTTTAAGCATGACTGGATTGTTTTGTTCATCATGGATGATGGCTATTTAAAACGGAAAACTTCTTTTATTTATTAGGATTTGTAAGACAACAAGAGTTGTTGATTTAGAGGCTGGAAGCAAAAGCCTAGACATATTAATGTATGAATGAATATTAATGTATGATGTCTAATTACGCCTCTGTCTGAGAAACTCGAAGGGAACAGAGAACAAAAAGGCAGCAAAGGAGGTATAATTTTTGTTCAGGGGGATGATTTGGGTTACACGCTGATATGAATTTATAGCAATAGCATCTTTAATACTATATTAGACAAAATAGTATTAATTGGATCTAGTCACATGTTGTCCACCTGCTTCAGTTGCTCATGTCTTATATACAAGTCTACATAACAACAGCACCCTTGAATCTAATAGCTATCAAAGTTAACACTACAGGCCGTACCCAAAAAAGGAATTTAAGCACTCAGGGTGAATCCTGGCCTAACTGAAATCAATGGGATTTTCCCATTGTCTTCAGTAGGACCAAAATTTTGCCCTTAATTCCTGTTTAAACACCTAAGCTTCCACTTGCTTTGTAAGAGTGTAAGTGACTAAATAGGTTGTAGGTTCATAAATACCTTTTAAGGTCTGGCCCCAATATTTGTTCTCAGAAGTTAATGCCAAATGAAGGGATTGTTTCTCTTTAAAAAGAGCCATATTACAAAAAGTGAATCCTAAACATCCTATAGAGTTATTCAGGTATTTCACTGCTTGCTAACAGGATAACACTCAAAAAATTAAAATGTAAGATGTACAATACCTTTTCCTGGAAACATAAATGAATTGAATAAATAGTATATTATAAGGAGAATAATATCTAAGAGCCAAAGAAGAATCCTATTTCAGTTCACCTTTTCCTGAAGTTAATAGTTATTCTGCCACCTTTGAATACAGAACCAAATATTCTCTGTGACAGGATTCAAGTATTGCTATTGGCTATTTGGATTGCTTAGCAGGATGCGATGTGAAGCTGGAATAAAAATGGTGTGGTTTTTGTAGTGTTTGTTTTTTAAAATCCTGTTCACAGATTTTACCAGGATACTAGATCCGTTTGGATCACCTGAGATAAGCATGGCTTAATAAGTGGCTCACTTTCCATGCTTGTTTTTTGCCCCAAATTTAATGTAAAATTATATCACCTGGATGTTTCGTGATTCCTAAATCAACATAATTTGAATGAGGAATGTAAGTAAGACTTCACAAATGTATTAACCTTTGCCGTATTTTATTATCATGAGAATTTAAAAAAAAAATACAGCACAGACAAAATGCTTGCACATTGAAAGAAGCTTTTCAAACTAAAACCAAAGCTAAACTAATTTCCATGTATCTTCTTCATTTCAGACCATTACAGCTTGTTGGACTGAGAAACAAAAGAAGAGTTTTTAATATGGTTCTGAAAAAAAGAACCTCAGCACTTGCAAAATAAATTTTAAAAAAAGTATTTAATACCCTAAATCTTTTGACAGGAGAGATATGTTGACTTTAATATTATGAATATGTTTCAATACAAAATACTCAAAAATCATTCATCTTATTTGCCACTCAGGACCTGAGTTCGAGGTTCTGTGTTTTTACTGCAAGAGCACAGTATGCAGTGTATTCTGCATTTCCAGTAGATAAGGATGGGTTCTCTCCTTTTTGTAAAGAAAGCTGATCAACCCTGCACTTTCCTGGAAATAATCACTAGGTATCCTTTCCCCACTCTCCAGATATAGATACAACCATCCAAAACCCTAGATAGAATGAGAAGTAGCCTCCTAACAGATATATTACTGCACCACAAGTAATATCATAAACACCCAAGCAGAACACATCATGTCCTTCCAGCTTTGTGTGTTTGTAAATGTTATTGGCTCTTACATGAAAACACAGATCCCTGAGCTCAGCTCTTCACAGTTACTAAAGCTTTCAACTTGGTTGTTACATATATTTATAATTTTAAGGCAACACATGAATTCAGCAAATGACTTAAAACCTTAAACAGCATTTTTACTTACTTGATTTAAAAAGAGAAAGAATTTAAGAATGTCACTTTATTTTGAACTCTAAAGGAAATGGTTGTATCACCTTTGCCTCTGCACTCATGCGAACGTGTTGCTGTTTACAACATGTCTTTTTGCTAGGTGTCTGTACTCCTCCCAGATAGGGTATAAATACTTACTACCTATCAGCTTCTAGCAACTTTGAATGGATGAAATGGGCCACCATACTGCTCACAGTTACACTGGTATAAATCCAGGGCAAAGATAAATGGGTTACTTTAGATTTATACTTCTGTGACTGAGAGTTAGACTGTGGCCTAATACTTCTATAGTGCTATGAAACGATCTGTGAATTGAGTTTTGTCTGCTCTCAGCAGGTTTAGTAAAATATAACAAAAACATAAAAGTTGTTCAGGTAAGTATATGCTGAAAAATCTTGATTACACTCATTCAGAATTATTACTGGCTGTTGTATAAATACAGATTAGGAGCTCCCAATTTGATACTCCAGGGGAAAGAGAAGAGTATAATGCTTCCAGGTAGCAATGGAATAAAAAAAACCCCACACCCCACTTTCTGAACCAGCTATGCTGGAGAATAAACAGCTGCCTGGTGTACCTTTATGAAAATGGTTTGAGGCAGTGGTGGGGGGTGCCAGCAGTTAATGGGAGTTCTTAACTCCTTGGCACGAGGCATATCCAGTCACAGATTGAGGATGTGTTGTTTCAGTCTCAAGAAACACTTTTGTAAACATGTACAGATCAGGTAGCACATGCACAGATGTGGGGCAAAATGGAGACATTTTTTACACTGCCGGCCGTGGTAAAGGGCCTGGGATCTAACTGTGATGGTCTGTGTTACCTCATAGGGCCTGCCTGACCATGGTCTACCTTGCCATACTGGGCATGACTTCTGCATATCATGATCTGCCCATATAAAGTGCTGCCCATATTTCAACCAGGCTATTTAACGCTGGTTGCAGAAGTTTGACTTCAGGGCCTACTGGCTGATTTCCCCCACCAAAATCCCCCAGGAAGGCACAGAGGGGTCTCAGCAGAGGCTACTGTTGTGCAAAGTAATATTTCTGAGCAGCGGTACAGACACTGTGACTGATTTAGAATGTGGATCAGGCAGACTAAATGACGGGGGGTATTTTTAATGTAGGGGTAACTCACACTGCCTATACTGGGGGGTCCATTACCAGTACCCACAGCCCTCTGGGAAATGGGAAGTTAACTTTGTTCTGCATGCATTCTAGCAGAACGTAACCAGAAGCACTGCATTTCTGGCCTGCCTCTGTGGAACAGACTCAGCCACCAAAGACTGTTTAACACACAGGTTACTGATCCCAGAGAATACCTCTGAAGACACAGCAGCCATCTGTGGTGCCAGTCCCTATTGACAGGTGAAGAATTCACAGATCACTGTTAGTCTATTGGCACGTCTTCACTAATACAGTTGTGGACAGAGATGACTATGCACTCTCCGACTGGGAGTGTAAACCCCTTTACACCAAGTTCTATGTTACAAAAGTGACTGTGCTTGTGCTATATTCACTTTCCCAAGCAAAACAATAACAATATTCTTTGAAAAAATACAAAACGGCTCTTATTATTTTATCTATTGCAGTTTCACCAGCAAAATATCGCCTTGGCCAAATTTCTCATTCAGATTTGAAAAATAAATACAAAAAAGCAAGTCATATAATTATAAGCCATAAATACAAATAAATAACATTGTTGCCTGACCTGAGACCTTGCGTGCTCAATTGCAGCTTGGTGGGAATCTCATGGCAGTTTGACAGGAGAACAAGATAATGGCCTGGTTTCTACTGTGGCAATATGATTTAACCTAACGGAGGCTTGATCCTGCCTTACATATAAAAGGTCTTGAGTTAGACTTCCGGAAGTCCATGGTTCAAGAAAGCACCTAAGCATGGTCTTAAAACCTCCTTATTCAGCAGCATCCTTAAGTCCTGCTCCAGCCAAGTAGAGGAGCTTGTGTCCAACGTTAAGCATGAGAATAATCTCACTGAAGTCACATGCACAAAAGTTAAACATGGGCACAAGTGCTTTGTTAGAAATAATGACATTACAGAAATATACTTAAAATAAGCTGGTGCTTTGGTGCTTTTCTGAATAGGGATGCCTTTATAAGCAGGGCCTGTTGGAGTATGGACTACTTGCATGGGTTAATTATAACAAAGCTTAATTATTCACCACAGGTTTAGGGGATGAGGGGAGGGGAAGGGGTCACTTCTCTTGGTGCTTACAGGACCGCTATAGCAAAATTATTATTCTCTGTGGAAACAGTTAGCTTTTTAGACAAACAATGATAAATTAAAGTCCGTTATGGATTCCCCCCAACCCCAAAAATACATATTTTAACAGCAAAAATGCAATACAACACAGTAGGCATTATTCAATGGTATGCAAATGAAGTTAGACAGTTAGGAGACGCCCACATTTCAGTATTAATAAACACCAACACTAGTTCTACATTACTTATGGTAGAGTGATAATAGCCCCAATGCTTTGCATTCTTAGTTTTCCCAGAAATGTACGCCCTCCATATTTGTACAACCACTTGCACGCATGGGTTTTCGTTTTCTTTTTTAAACGCAGCATTTTATTTTATGCAGTGGCTGTGGTAATACAAAGTCATCCCGGCTGCATGGTCCTTGTTAGCATTAAAAATTAAAGAAATAGCAAACAGAACCTAAAGCTCCAACATTTATTATGTCAATTTTCTCCCATCCTCCTCCCTCTCCTTTTTTTTTTTTTGTTATTTGTAATGTTAGCTGCACCTTTTAAAAGATGGCATGGGATGGATATAAACAGCAGGTTGGGTTCTCCACACTGCATCGATGTGTTATCAAGAGGGCTTTCTCCAAGTGGCACAAAAGCCAGTCAAAGCCATTGATTATCAATAAGCCCTTGACAGTGGGTTTTCGTTTAAAAAAAAAAAAGAAAGTGTTTTACTCTATTAAAAATATAAATAAGATAGTCTTGCAGGCAGGCAGAGGGAGCCTGTAGGATGCTGCTGTCAGTCAGTGACTTCTCAAGCTTTAATTGGGAAGCAGCATCCCAAGCTAGCAAGAACACGGACCGCATTCAGATGTCAGGACCGTGGCGCATGTTCCCTCACGTGCTTCACATTCTGTCAGAATTTAAGCGATCTTGAGCTTCCATCCGAAAACTGCCATACATCCCGAGTTCCCTGGGCACTGCGCCACGTAGGGGGGTGTGTCGAACCTAGAGAAAGGACAGAGGGGGACAGAGGAAAAACAGGTATGACATTGCCCAAGAGGTAAGGTTTCCTTTTTTTTTTTAACAAAGCACAATTGCACAACTGAAATGCCAAAAAAGTATGCAATGGAATGAACCCCCGGTTCTGCCAGCCCATCGCGACCTAATAAGCTCCCACAGAAAACACACATGTATAAGTCAAGCACAGTTAAAATCCATACAGTAGACATAGAAAATAACACTCGGATGGGCCAGACCATGTAGGCTTCAATAAGACCTCCTTCTCTGCAAACACCCATCGATTCACTAGGCCCTTTGTTTGCATAGGGACTGACCCCAGGTTCCTTACCCACCCAGAAATCTCACTGACTTCTGCCACAATCTGAGGTGCACTGGGGATACAGAAGAGAGCCTTCCCAATGCTTTTTCAGAGCCCACAACTTGTTCATGTAGCAGAAGCTCTTCTGTCCCTTCATTCTATTTTGAAAATCCTATTTGAGCAAGGGTGAAACTGGTACTGTTCGTGTACCCAGCAATGCTTGACGCCAGAGGTCCCAAAACCATGCCCATTGAAGTAAAGGGGAGGTTTTCCATTCACTTCAATAGCTTTGGGTCAGGCACAAATGGTGTAAGAAGGAAAAGTAATTTCCCATAGCCATACCTGGTTTACACAGTAAATGCAGACTGTGAATTCCTGCCAAAGGCCGATCGCAAGTTACACATTTTACTAAATGAAACAATAGGATAATGGGTAAATTGCACGCTCAAGGGAATGCAGGCACAACCTGTGGCAGTCACAGAGCCGGAGATGCATTCTCATAACCCCTTAAAATCAATCTATACCTGCAGACCAATGAGTCAGTTTCTATGGAAATCGATTCATTAATACTTAAGTGTGTTGTTGAAGGGCTACTCACGAGCTGCTGTCAAGCTTACAGATGCAGCTCCTGGGCCAGCTCTTCAGCTGAGGTAAATTGGAGCAGCTCCATTGAGAGTCAGTGGCACAAGTATGATTTACACCAAGCAAGGATACAATATTATTTACTTCTGAATTTAATAGTTAAAACTTGAAGCCTTGAATTTTTCAAGGGGCCTAAGTGGCTTAGGCACCTAAGGTAGGATTAGCAAAAGCATTGATTCAAACTATAGTCCTGCTGAGAGTCCACAAATCTCATGCTCCCAAATCACTTAGGTAGTTTTGAAAAATCCAATCCCAAATTCTTAGTGACTTTACAATTGATGGAAGCTGGGTATTTTAATTCCTTCGGCTACTTTGAAAATATCAGCCAAATTACATACATCTGGGTTTGAGAAACGGTGGCTCCCTTTGATGAATCCAGCAAAGTGCCTGCTGGGCAGTATTATACTCCCAGTCCATAATATAATTTTCCCACACATTCACTGCAAATGGCTTCCAACCTTTGCAGCAGAAAGAACTAAAATAACAGCTGGTATCTTTTTTCTTTTTGTACAAACTCTGCACTTAGATAAACCCTGAAACTGTATCTCATCAGATATGCCAAAGCCTCCTGAATGTCAGGCAAAGACATGGTATCACTTATTCCTGTATTTATCTCAGCTCTTGGAAACATAATAAATATGAAACATCTGTAGCCTAAATTCTTGATACTGTTTCAGTGTCTTCATTATATAAATCTTTCACTTTGGAGGATATCAAATACTAATGGCAAAAGGATCAGTGCAGAAAATTGTGTTCGTCTTCTGAAGTTGATTGGTTTTGAAATTTTAACAATAGAGATCCAATTACCCAAATATTGTTCTTATTTATTTAGACATCTTTCCCCATAGAGATAAATATAAAAGTTTCTTGGGACAGTAGGTCATGCTTGTATGGAATGTTACAGCAGCTTAAGAACACATTATGGATGCCATATAAATCTGTTTCAGAATTCTAACAAACTTGAACGGGCCTCAATGGTTCATGGTTTTATAACACCATTAATTTATCACACTGTTAGAAAATGTCACATTTTGTATTACGGTTTTTGCTTTAGTGTTCAGGCTACAACATGTTGTCATTTGTAAGTTATGTTCTTGTTGACTAGTTTTTGAAGCTCCAGTTATTTAGCAATATTATATATAATTTCTTAAAGCAGGGCTTCCTCAAATACAGTGTACATATTGTGTATGTTGGAAATGAAGTTATGCCCAATGGATTTATCTAGCTTTCTGATACAAAAGTATAAATCAAATTTATTATATTACAATTTATTTTAAATTGTTGAAAATGTTTTCATCTTTGATATTTTACTAATATACACTGTATGTGTATATATGAGAGATCTATCAACCAAGATCATTAGATGTGTGTGTGTGTGTATACACATACACAATTTTATTTCCTAATGCAACAGATAATCAAAGATTCCTATATAAAATATATGTATTATAACACAACTTTAAAAAACTGTAATTGTTATGACTGCCCCATAGACAGATTAGTTAAAATAAGTCCTATATATAAATTCTCTCCTGCAGTACTAACAACTATTATAAAAATAGTAAGAGAGCTATATTGAACTTTTTATGGATGTTTAATGGCAATGGATCAAAAGTCATGTTGTTAGACAGCTGCAGAGTGCTTTGAGTATTCCTGTCTGGTCCCAGTACCTAGAGTTTAGACACCAGACTACATCACTAAGACATAAAGGTCACAACAAAGTACTGTTTCATTTACAGTTATTTGTCCTATCCCAGTCAACATATTCATCTTCTTCAGCTCCCTCATCATGAAAACTATTACGGTGAATATTTGTTATTACCCAAGGGCCACATTCCAGCTTGGCTTACACTGGTAAAAATCCAGGCTAAATCCATTTAGGGACTTGGTCCTCTAAGGTGCTGAGTGCTCTGGCCCAGGTCCAGCAAAATATATATCCACATGCTTCACTTGAAGCATGTGCTAGTCCTGTTGAAGTTAATGGGACTGCCCACATATTTCAAATGAAGCACAAGTTTACATGCCATGTGGCACCAGAGGCAAGTTTAGGTATGCTACTGGATCAAGGAAAAAACATACAACACACCTTGCAATGTCAAGCCCTAAGTTAGTTGATTTACATATATATAGATATAGATATCTATCTATATCTATATAGATATATAGATATAGATATAGATATGTATCTCATCATATATATTTACACACACACACATTTTTCAACCATTTTAAAGACTTGTTCAGATAGATTGGGCAATAACATACATTTCTCCTGTCCTTAGATTAAATGGAGCTTTATTTGTTTCTCTCTCAGAAAAAAAGAATACATGTTAAGATTTATTTGATTTTTTGTAAGCAAAAATGTCCCCTCAGAAGGCGCTGGGCAAAATACAGGCAACAAATGATGCCATCACAAGAAGACAACATGACAACTGTAGTTTTACAGAAATAAAAAAAAATTGAGTTGTATTAAATCCATTACACTAGGAACAGCAAGAGACAGTCTCACAGAGGTATGTGTTTTAATAAAGTAAATAGATGCTGCAACATGCAGTATTTGTAAAACTGACAACATATACAGACCTCCAAGGAGAAAAAAAAACCTGAACTGGAGTCCAGATTTTAAAGACAATGTATACACAATGCTTTATAAACCTGCAAATTGTACAGAATAGAACGGAAGGGGAGTTCCCACCCCTGTTTTGTTTCCAACCAGGAAAATGTCATAAAGAGCCCTTTGGAGTTTTTTTAGGGCCAGGGAATGTCTGATCACAGATCCACAGTGCATAACACTGCGCATCTCAGAAAGCAGCTTCTATACAAACACACATATGAGCAGGGGCTGATTTCGCTAGATATGTCACAGGATGTGGTGCACAGAGATCACCACCTTAGCAATCACTTGTAACTCTTGGTTTGGGGTTTGTTTGGAGAGAAGTCTTGAAGGGTGGCAGGAGTGTGAGGGAGCTGCATATATTTTGTTATAATCATTGTCCTTGAATCACAGATAATGTTGCAAAAATGGGGAGGAAAGTCCCTTCCGCAAACAAAGGATACCAAATGAAAGACATAGATGTCATTGTTATCAGGTTTACAGTTTATTCCTTAACTAAATGCATTCCTAGAGAAAAAAAGTTAAACATCCAGATTGAAAACAGATTCCATTAACTGGAAATTTATTCTAGAATTGTAAAGCCTAAAACCTATTTTTCTGGGGAGGAGGCATTTTATTTAAATATAAATATGGTACTTTATGCTCCTTTAAGTTACACACGTCAAAATGCCCAAATGGAGAACCTCAGAAAACAGACTGGCCTTCTCTTAAAACCTGCTGCTTTTGATGAAAGTAATTTACAGAGTGTGTCAAATGAGGACACAAGAAGCTTACACTGTGTAGTTTAAGGGTTTTTTTTTATTTTTTCAATAAAGGGACAAAATGGGTGTATGAACAGGATAATGCAGACAACTGCCAAAAAAACACAGACAGTGGTTTTTCCAATAGAACTTAACAAAGACCAGAAA
>NW_005841866.1:2380116-2398648 GCF_000455745.1 Alligator sinensis
TTTTCAGTGCTATCAGTCCTGTCCAAAGAGGGTTACCAAAAGCATGTTTTCCTCCTCACATTACAAAACAAAACTGTACATGATATGTATTACAGGATGTATGCAGCATGGTTGGTTTTGCTTGTTTTTGTTTTGTTTTGTTTTTCTTTTTTTTTCAAGAACGGAACTGGAAACAGCAACATGTTTGCTCAGCAACTAATCAGGGACAATTTAAAAATAGCCATAACATACCATACATGCTGTCTAATTTAAAATAAAAAAAAACAACATACACAACATGTAAATTATTGCACAAGAGAAAGGCTCAAAGTTGCGTAAAATGCAATAGTATTGCCCCGATACAGATCATGCATTCAAACGGTGAGAACAAAAAAAGAAAAATAAACAGGTGTGCTGGTGACAAGCACTTTCTTAATATCCTTAGCTTCCATTATTTTAACCACAAGGGACTATAAAAAACTCTACAGGGAACCAGGGGCGGGGACAGGAGTATTAATATACCTCTATTCAGTTTTTATATCGTTATTCAAGACTCGATCACTGTGCCATTTTTTCATGTGTTTCTCCAGGGTACTGTACACGCTAAAAGGCATCTTACAAATTTCACATTTGTAAACGTCCTTCCCCACCTGACCATGTGTTTTCATGTGTCGGGTGAGTTTGCTACTCTGGGCGCAGGCGTAGTTGCAAAGCTCACACTTATACGGCCTCTCGCCTGTGTGGCTCCTCCTGTGGACAGTGAGATTACTACAGTTCTTGAAGACTTTCCCACAGTACTCACAAGTGTCGCTGCGTCTGCCCTCTTTTGAGCTAGGCCTTCCAGGGCCTGGACCACTAATATGTGGGGTGCTTCCTCCGCTTCCCGTGCCGCTGCGGCCTGAGATCCCTCCATCCATCTCCCCCGGAGGTGTGGAAAAGCGTAAACTTCCATTTTCTGATGAGTGTTCTGAGGAGGAGGCAAAAGGCGATTGTCTGGAGTCTCCAAAGTTGAGGAATGGATCTTTTAGCTGTCTAGAGGCAGCATACCCAGCTAGCCACTGGGAGTAAACATTTTCGGTGTTAGGCATAGCTGTAGCAGGCAGGTCGAACTCCTTCTCAAGTTTAATGCGTTTTGAGAAAGGGCTCAGAGAGCTGGGACTACCCAAGAGCAGCTTTTTGGATAAACCTCCAGAGGCAGATTCACCAGGTGAGCACCCCCTGCCATTAACAGTGCCATCGTCAATGCGATCTGATTCTCCAGCTACTGAGTCTTCATCGCAAGTGTCTCTGTGTACCTCCGATTCAGACAGGTGCCCTCGTTTATGTTTTTCTCCAAGGACCTGGTGAAAGGCCTCACTGAAGTGCTGCATGGAACTCAAGACCATCCCTTGCATGACATCTGGTATGGAACGGTTCTCCTCACCAGACCTGGAGTTGTTTTCATGGTGACGGGCTGCTTCTAGATTAATGCCGAAGCCATAGTCTGTTCTTTCATTTTCATTTAAGTCCTCCTCCTCTTCTTCTTCTTCCTCTTCCTCTTCCTCCTCCTCCTCTTCTTCTTCCTCATCCCCATTTTCTGGAATCATGTTGGGGTCATTCTCACTCTTAAACTTGGCCACAACAGACTTGAGGGCACTACTTGCACTGCCAACGAGGTCGCTGGTTCCAGGCTCTGGGGAACTGGCTGTGGAGAGACCATCATCTGATTTCACTGTCATGGGGGATGATTTGTGCATGTGTGTTTTCATGTGGCGCTTTAGCTTGCTTGCCTGAGTGCATGCATGGTCACAGAGGTTGCACTTGTAGGGCTTTTCTCCAGTGTGGCTTCTACGGTGTACTACTAAATTACTCTGAAACTTGAACGTTTTCCCACAAAATTCACAAGACTTGGACTTTATTGGAGGCTGAGAGGGAGGAGGAGCTGACTGAAGAGGAGGAAGGGGTGGGGTGGCCAAAAAGGGTGGCTTGTTGCCTGGTTGGAATGGTTGCAGTAACCTTTGCATAGGGCTGGGCCGGCTCGGTGATAATGGTGGACTAGAGGTGTTTCCAGCTAACTCTCTAAGTCTCCTGGAGAAATCCATAGCTGGTGGCTCCATAGCCATGGGGTTCAATCGCAGTACCCTGTCAAAGGCACTAGGGTGATGGGTTGCAAGAGCCATTTCTTCTGCACCCAGGCGTTCTATGCGGTGTGGATCCAAATGATGTCTTGGGGGAGGGCTAAACAAAGGAGGTGTGGGTGGAAAACGCCCTTCTCCAAGACCCGAAGCCTCTCTCGATACTGATCCAGGTATTCTTAACAGGTTAAAAGGGTTATTGTCTGCAATATGAATTCCATGGAGTGGTGGCTGTGAAGGACATTCTGCACCTAGTCCTGATGGAATACCAACCCGCGGTGTCAGGGGACTTCCATGCTCGCTTTCTAAGTAGATTCTTAATCCGTGGGTATTCTGTGCATGTTGCAAGAGAAACCATGCGCTGTTGAAAGGCTGTTTACAAGTTGTACACGTGTAGCTGCTGGGCTCATCTTTACCTGCAAAATAATACAACAGCAACATAAATGTTTAATCACTGAATAGTTTATCAAGGATTGATCGCTTTTTTTTTGCCATCTAATCTTTCCTTTCCATAACATTGAATCGGAAGTGGAAAACAGAAATCTCAACGACTGCGTAATGATGGGAAAGGGAGGGAAGCATACACATTTAAGCGTATCAAATCAGCACTGACTCCCTGCCTTTTTTTCTCTCCCTAGACACAGAAGAGGATGGGAACAGGTAACAGTGTTAAAGATCCATCAAAAAGATGATTAAGCCAATTAATTCTAATTATGGCTCCACAGATCTTACCTGGAACAGAGTCTGCTAATATTTAAAAGTAAAAAAAAAAAAAAATGTTACCAAAAGTGTCCTTCAGAAACATATACAGTGGTTAAAGAAGCAGCCTGAAGTGTAATGATAGCTAGCAAGCTGAGAAATGTTATATTATCATCCTCTTCATTATTTTGAGAGACTAACAATGTGTATAAAATTAGACAACATCTCATGCCCTGAGCAGAGATTCAGCTTCAATTGCCAGGGGCGGGGAAGAAATAGAAAGATGCAGTTCAGCGAGTCAAATATCTGGACAGTATCCAAGAAGCCTGGACACATGCCCTACTGGAGTCACATTATTTCTCTCACTCTGAAAAGAATCTGAGGATGGTAAATGCCACTTTGGCAAGTAGCTAGCTAACTCTATTTCATGATAATTTATTTTCAGAGATAACATGGACATTATAAAAGAGCAACCAACTAATAACTAAACAAAAAGCTAACTAATAATGACACAAGAAAGCAGTCACATCTAATACACTGCAAAACAAGAGAAATGAAAAACTTTTGAGGATTGGAGGCACAGAACAGTGTGAAATATGACAGAGGCAAATACAGTAATATTTTTATTGATTACTGTAATTTTAAGAATAATCCAGTTTCACCACAGTACGTATTTTTGCTACATGTTGGTAAATTGAAATTATAGCAAAAATGAGAACAAAAAATTAATGTTCAGTCTGCCTGATGGTTCTTGTAGAGTTGCTATTTAGTGATTTAAAAATGAAAGCTCCTGAGGTTTGCTGAGAAACAAAAATATACCAGGCTTCCAAAACAAGGAAAGCTTACTATGATATTTGACTGCATAATGTACCCCTGGCCTGACCTGTAATTTACTTTACGATGCATTTATGAACTCACTCAATATAAACTACTTGTAGGGAAATCTCTTTACAAGATTAGAAGGTAGATGCCAAAAAATTAGATCTCTAGTATTCATCCAATGTGAAGCATAAAAAATAATAATAATAATAAACCCCAAACTGAAAACAGACAGTATTGGAAAGAACATTTCAATAGCAGCATTCTCTTATCTACAACCTTCTTATTCTCCATCTCACTTCAAAGAAGACGACAGAAAGCTTTCTAAGAGTATTTTCATTATACAATGTGTTAAATAATGATTCGGGAATATGACAGACAGGCAAGCTATAGTTCTGGCTATAGTGACCCATTGCAGTTTTCCTCCATGCCTTCAGGTTCCTCTATTATTACATATTTAGTCTGACAATCTGAATTGGGTAAGTAAAAAGGAGATTCAACCATCTATAGTAGGCATTTAACACTTTAGCCACTTAAAAAGCTGTTGGAATAACATTTAACATTTCATTCTTCAACTGAAGCCAGCTTTTGAATAAAATGCATTACAGTGTTTAGTGTGTGCCATGAATACAAGCAGAGATAAATACTTAAATCTGTTGGAAATAGAACAAAATTCAATTGGACTTTTACATTCCTGTGCTCATTTGTGTGCTCAAAAATCTTAAATGTGAAAATTTCATTTTATTTTGCTGTCATAAAGTGGAAGTTTTTAACAACATACTGCAAGCTACGTGATCAGGCTACAATATGCTAACAATGTAATGCTACCCTGCTTCTCTATTTTATATATTAGGTCAGAGAAAATGGCATTTTATCTTATAATGAGGATACAACATACAGTTTTCACTATCACATTTTAGTATTCCCATCAACTAGATATTCTAGATCATAAGGGCAGCTAGTGTAATCATAATGTCAATGAGAAGGGCTGTTACGACTGAGACTAAAGATTACATGGAAAAAGCTGCTTTGAAACTGGTAATTATTACCAGTCCACTAATAGCAAATGATGCATTACAGTTTCACCATATAATCTGTATTTCACTCAGCTCCTGCCAGTACAGCCTTATTATATTACAGTGCTCACAAATTCTAAATTCCTAAACTACTGTCATCAATAAATGTGTTACTTGCCATAATTTGTAAAATTACTTTGTTCATAACATCTTCGACTTATAAAGACTAGAATTGATTTCCTGCAGGCAAAATTAGGGCTACATTGATTTAGTGAAGTGCAAAATGTAATATTATTCTTCATTTGCTTTGCTGAAAAACAACTTTCCAATTCACCATTCATTTTTGATAATCAAGATGATAATTTAAATTTAAACTAATGTTTAAGTGCATAACTTCTCTAATTTTAAACAAGCTAACATGTTCAATCAAGGAAGCAATGTAAAGAACACAAAATAAGACAAAGCAGTGAAACGGTTAAAATCCACCAGTGAGGTAGCTGTACCTCCTGCTTTGAAGAAACACAATTTCTAATGTCTATTAGTGCTTGATTAATTATGAAGGCTATTGACTGACCATATTACCACCCAGAGATATGTTCCAGTCTAATGCAGGCTTGCCAAACTGTAAGAATTATGGCAATAATCCACAGACTGCCAGCAAAGGAATGAGGTTTGTATTTAAACCACCACATTCTGGGCACAAGAATTTCCGCTTTCTTAGAACTAGATCTCCATTTCACCCATCAAGGCTCCTGCTTTTGGACACTATTCTGCTCAGCTTGAAGCCAATGGAATGGCTTTAGCAGAAGAACAGGACCCTGGAGTCTGCTCCTTTAAATGTTATGGGACCAATGTTACTTAAGCTAGGTGCATCTACAAGTGCTTTAAGCATGGAGCAATAAACTCTGGCACATATCACACTGGACAGTATTGCTCTCAGGTGCTGCATCCTCATGTGCGCCCATGACTGCAGCATATTGAGCAAGTCTGGAGTGGCCCTGGCTGGCAGGGAGTCTGGGAGTCAGCCTGCCAGCCTGGGGCTTCTCTGGCACAGTTCAATGTGCTGTGGAGGGGCTGGCTGGGGCACAAGGGTGCTTCATTGCGAGGCCAGCCGGCAGGCAACCTCATGCACCACCACCCTGAAGCATCCTCATGCACCACCCAGCCCCATCAGCATCTACATGTGTGGTGCTGTGCACTAAAGAACTCCACCACAGGACAGTACTTGTATTTACAAGTATTAACCTGTGACAGAGTTAATTAGTTTCCTGCGGCCTAATAGGGCACTGATAGGTGTAGACACTGATGCTTTATTGTGTAGGTAATTAGACAGCTCCATAGTAAACTTCTCATATAGATGCACCCACCCAGTAGTACCTTACTGCCATGAATAGCTCGTTCATTTCTTCGGGAGCACAGATGAAGCAGGGCAATATGGAGCCTTAATAAGAGTGGCAGAATCAAGACCTATCAGTAGGAACAGGAATAGCCAAGTCAGGCCAAATTTTGGATTTGCAATAGTTTTACAGCCTCCTGACATTCAAGCATGGGAACCCTTGGATTCCAATCCTGCAACCCCCAGAATGCATTTGGTTTGATCACACAATTGAAGGTCTCCAACTCACCAAACTGCGAGACAAACTGGACAAAAGATTCCATTAATGCGCTTGCCTCTGATGTACCCAGCACCTCTATGTACCTTCTCCCACTCAGGTAACTGAATCCTGGAATAAACCATCTGTGTTTGTGGGTGGTGCGTGCGTGCTCTAAGCCTGGCCAGGAAATATACCTTGCATAACAACCATCCGTGCAGTGCTACTTACATGCCCATTTTCCAGCTAACTCTACACAGAGATAGGATACAGCTGAACTTGTTTGCATTTGTCAGCTCTTTTGACATCACAATCTCAACTCCTTGCATCCTAAACAATGTCTTCAGCCTAAATGGAGCTCATATTCACCATCCCAGGCAACACACTCCCAACAAAGTAAAGGACCCTGCTCAACAACTTAAACAGCTCCAGGCAGTCCTGGATTCCTGCCTCATCATTACTGCCTCCTACTCTTCAACCCCTGGCAGATCTCAGTATGTTCTGGCAACAAACCTCCCAAAGGCTTACTGGACTAGAAGCCTTTAGTCACTCCCAGATCCCTCTTAGCCCTTGGCCATGATCCCACATGGGTTAATGAATCCCTACAGGAAGGTCACTAGGGACCACAGATCCTCCCATTCACGGGTGAAATTTACATAGATTAGCAGGTGATGGGCAGAAGTAAATACAGCAGAAGCAGAATATGATCATAAAGTACAACCGGAGGAAGCTGGACAGGTTTCCTTCCCATCCCTGGCCCCTTCTTCCAGTCACTCGCCTTTACATGCCTGAATTATTTGTTCACATATTTACTGACAGAGCTCGATTCTGCCACTCTTACCCTAATACGGCTCAGTAGCCCAGTGCTCCACAAATACTCCTACTGAAATGAATGTTCAAGGCATTCCTCCATGTGAGCAACACTGGGTCCATAACAATTAAGAAAGGAGGACCTAAAGCTCACCTTGAAGATTTTCCTATTGTGACAGTGTTATATGCAATGTTATAACACGCAGAACAGTACTGTAATGTCATCCAGCAGCACTGCACTAATTTTAATGAGACCATCAGGAATGTCCCAATCATCCAGTTCTTTAGGTTAAACTAGAATCAGCTTGCCACCACACTAGCTTTCATCTGGGAGTGAAAGCTGGGCTTGAACTGCAGTCTTCAGTTCAAAGAGTCATAGGGTTTAAAGCTAAAAGGGACATCAGATCTAGTAGTCTAACATCCTATATAGCACCAGCCATTAAATTTCCCCCAGACCCTGCTATAATGTTAGCAGTTATCTTTGGCTCAAGCACATCTCCTAGAAAGGCTTCTTGAAGTCACCAAGGGATGTCTGCTGCTCTCCTTGTCAGTTTGTTTCAATGGTTAATCACTCTCATGGATAAAAGTGTGTGCCTTATTTCTAATTCGAATGTCTGCCTTCAGCTTCCAATCCCTGGATCTTGTTATGCCCTTTTCCATTATCTTAAAGGGTCTTTAGCACCCAGAAGGTCTGCCCTAGAGTGACGCGCGCACTCGGACCAAGTTACAATTTTGATCTCATTCTTTTTGAAAAGCTAAACAGATTCAAGTCGCTCCTGGCATTTTCTGAGCCTCTGAATCATTGGTGCGACTCTTTTCTGGACTCTCTTAATATGTGGACACCAGATTGTATGCAGTATTCTAGTATCAGCCTTACCAGTGGTATCTGCAGAGGTCAAAACACCTTCCTCTATCCTTACTCACTACTCCCCTGTCAATACATGTAAGGATCACAACAAGGCTTTTTTGCCACAGCATTGCACTGGGAGCTCATGTTGAGTTGTTTGTTCACTATAACCTCTAGGTCCTTTCAGGATTGCCGCTTTCCAGGACCCCACTCTAAAGATACAACCTTCTTCTCAAATGTATTACTTTACAAGTTGCTGTATTAAAACACAATTTATTTAAACAGGCACAGCTTGCAAAGCAATGCAGGTCTCTATGTAACTGTCCTCTTTTCATCCTGTTCATCATTCCACTGACCTATGTATTATCTGCAATTTTTAGCAGTAGTGATTTATATATTTACTTCCAAATAATTGATGAAAATGTTGAATAGCATCCAATCACTGAGGAACCCCACTAGAATCACCCAACAATGAGTCCCTCTAATGACTGCTTTTTGAGATTTGATGTTTAATCCATGTAAAGTGTGCTCTATTGACCTTCTATAGTGCTATTTTTTGGTCAGAATGTCATGCAGTATCAGGAAAAATGCTTACAGAAGCGTAAGTATACTACATCTACACAGTTACCTTTAGCAACCAAATTTTTAATCTCAAATTATGCAATCAGGTTTAACAAAATCTCTGTTTTACAAATTTGTGTTGATGGACATTAATTATATTCCTTTCCTTTATTTCTTTATCAATTTAATTCCATGGCAGTTTTTCCATTATTTTGCTCAGGTTTAATGCCAGCCTAACTGGCCAACAGTAATCTGAGACATCCTCCTTGCCCTTTTTGAATGCTGGCACAAGCGTAGCACTCTTCCAGTCTTCTAGAATGCTCTCACTATGCCAAATGGTATTAAAAATTAACATCAGTAGGCCAGAGATTTCAAAAGCCAACTGTTTTAACCACTCTTGGGTGCAAACTGGTTATAAGAACCAGCTGATTTCAAAACGTTCACCTGTTTTAACGCTGTGTTATTTAACATCCTTCATGACTATTAATGGACCAGAACAGGGCTATCCAACTTCAAAGTGGCGAGGGATTACATGTACCATGGGCCTCACCAGAGGGGCCACACACTTAAGGGCTGTTCTGCCTAGAGTCATAGGCCTTGAAGGATACATGTCACATGCAGGCAGGCAGGCACTCCCCACTCCCACTGCACCACACAGGGTGGATTTCTCCACTTTGCTGCTTTGTGTCTGTGGATGGGCAGGTGCTCCCCACCCTATTACACCATGTGTGCAGGACTGGGCACCCCTATCCCATGAGGCATGCAGCTCCCTGCAGGTTCTCCTGTGGCACAGTGCCACACTGGCACTCCAACCTGTCGGCTCCCCCAGCACCATGGGCTGCACCATGCCATGCCACTCCCTGAGGCTGGGCCAGGCAACAGAAACAGGGAGAGGGAAAGCTCCAAGACTCCAGCTGCTGCTGCTGCCGGGGCAGTGGTTGCCAGGTGGGAGTCAAGGGGCTCCATGTGGCCCAAGGGCCAACAGGTGGACAGCTCTGGTTCAGAATACTTCATTGTCCTTGGGTAACCCAAGTACATCATACTGCTTCTTTCTAAAAACAGAACCATTTATTTAACACTTCTATCTTTTCTGCATCTTTATTAACGGATTTTCCATCTCCACTTACTCATGGGTTTCTAGGATTTATTTCTAGGATTTATTTTCTTCTCAATATACTTTAAAAACTTCTTTCCATTGTTGCTCACTCTACCAACCCTGGATTTTTCCCTGATATCTTTAGGTTCCCTTATCAATTCTCTACATTTCATATGTTCTCTTTAAACATCTCATTGAATAAACCCTTCATGGTTATCTTTTTCTCTCTCTTTTTTTTACATTTGTTATATATTATTTTTAATTGCAATCTTCACTTCACCAATAGAGACAATATGAGCTTTTAACCAAAGTTGTCCTCTGTCCTAATTGGAGAATCAGGGCTTTTTGGCCATCTAGTAAACCCTTCTTACAGAATTCCCATTTACACAGTTCTGTCTAAATACTTTCTCACAATCAATTTCAGTTACAATTTTTCTCAGCTTTATAAAGTTAGTCTTTCTTTAACATTAAGTATATCTATAACAGGTTAGAACTTAGTGGAGGCATCTACATGTGCGCTTTACTGCAGGGCTGACTAATTAGATCCTCAGTAAAGCATCACCATCTACACAGGTGCCTATATTAAGGTACACTAAATTAATTCTCTCCGCTGTAGGACAGTACTGTCCGGGACAAGTCACACATGAAGACACTGCGCCCAGGAGCAGCTAACTCCAGTGAGAACTTCACCAGAGTGACTCCAGCAGTCGCCCTTTCTGAGCTTTGTTAGTTAAGACATAGACCCATATGCATTCAGGATCCTGCAGTTTTGAGTTATCGATCACTAAAATACATAACAGGATCTGTAACTTGGAGTACCACTCTCACCTGCTTTATCCAATTTGTCCTTCCTAAACAGTCTATAATGAGTGATTTTAACATTCCAACCATGTGAACCATCCCACCAGATTTCAGTAATGCCAGTTATATCAAATTTCTTCTCTTCAATGAGAATTACCAGTTCTTCTCCCTTGTTATCCTGACTCCTAACATTGGATTAAAAGCAATTGAAAAATATCTTCTTTTCACACTTTTTTTCATGTTGGCTCTGTTTGTTGCTGACGCACTGAATTTCAGGTTGTGTTACATTTGCCACCTTGGCCTCTTGTTTCTGCAACATTTGCTTACTATCCTCCTGACTGTTTCAGCAAGTCTGCAACTGAAAAGATACTTGCCCTACCTGTAAGGTTTGCCCCATCCTCCTCACACAGCCCCCTTTCTCACTGGAATGTGGAAAATGCTCCATCAAACCAAAACTATCTGCTTTACACCAGTGGCACAGCTAGCAATTCACTTCCAGATCTGGCATCTCTTGGATCCCTCAGATAGGAAGGGAGGAGTAAGAGCTTGTGAAAGTGATTAAACAAGTTGCTGCCATTTCCTGTCTATTTTTTTAACAAAAAGTTAATCTCAAAGGTCCTGCAAAAGTCCTGCTAGGGGCCCTTGTGCTATAGAAGCACAAGCTAAGAAGCAAACATGGGACAAAAAGTCAGAGCCCGTGCTTCGTCATGGCAGTCTAAGCATGGCATGGAGGCAGTATAACGCTTTTTTTTCCTATAGGTTTACTGGTCATTTTCTTTTCTCTCCCAGCACTGCCTCCCTCCCCCTTATCTCACTCTCTTTCCCCCCTCCCTTGTCTTCTGTATTCTAATTTCTCTCTCCCTATACTCTGCTTTTTGCACATCCTTTCACAACTTCAGATCATGTCAACTTCGGTGCACAAAAGCTTGTGCTGTCTATATTTACATTTTTTTTAAATTTAGTCTATAAGGTTCATATCTACCCTATCTTCTGACTGACTTCAGACTATCACGGCTATCTACATCTCTCTACTCATGGCGGCAGTGTAGACATGACCTTACTGATTCACAAGAAATCTTCCATGCAAAATGAAAGGAATGGGCCAAATTTAACCCTGAACTAACATGACTGATTTCACCAGATAAATTTGACCCAATCCCTTTAGCAAAGCATTGCATATTTTGCTTAAAGACAATTGCAGTTCTGTTTTTACATGCCATCCAGCAAACTATAAGATTCAGATCTGAAGAAACTGCATTGCATTTTACTAGCATGATACTTAACAATTCTAAAATAACAGTTCCTTCCCCCCCAAAATTACAACAACAAAACTTCAATCCTCAAAAAAAAAAAGAGATGATTTAGCTGGGTAACATATGGGTGATAGATTTAGCTCCTGATCTGAAAAATGTTAACCGAGTGGAATGTATATTGGCATTTAGTGCCTTTAAGGGCAGTCGGCACGTTTACTCAATAAAATATGAAGGCATGTCTGCTTTTAGCATTAAGGGGGCTTTTTTAAAAAGACATTTCTTCTTTACTGTTCTCACAAATATATGGAGTGGAGTATGTTCAAATACTTTGTCCTGCTATATTAGTCAAAAGAAACTGAGATCTTGAACAATATAGCTGACTCTGAACCAGACCCACAGGCATGTCCAAAGCCACCAGCAGCAGAGCCAGACAAGAAGCTGGGGAAAAGGCCAACTAGGAAGAGAAGCTGTCAGCTAGATGCCACTGCTGAAAAAAAATCATTTTGGAGCTAGGCATGTAAGTGCATCCACTGCCAAGCAAGTAATGGAATAGTATGCATTTACGTGCCAATATGCCTTGGAAGAGCTTCCTTCATTTCTTAAAAGTAAAGGCTAGTCCAGAAAAGCTAAAGACAGATGGATGTTTTTAAGAACAGTAACAATGAAATACGGGGTTCTGTTGATGTGACAAGGGCAGAAGTTTATTTGTGAAAGACCCCATATTAAGAAGTTAATTATAAAAACAAAGTGCATCTTATTTGAGGGCATCATGTAGGATGAATGCATTCTAGAATAGTATGCGAGAGCCAAGCAAAGCCTGTTCACAATGTTCTCAAACACCAAACCAAGGTAAGCAGGGAAAAAATACTATGTATGTGCTTGTAGTTTCCAGGGGAACTCACTCAGCTACAGACCTTCTGTTTTTGGACAAATTCGGGTCCCAGAATCAAAGGCAAATCTAGCAGAATCCAATCAGCTCAGGGTCTGGCAATCGGTACTGCTAGGAAGAGTAAAAAATGAGTTGATATAGCCAGCCACAATGTTCCCATATCTCTAGTGTATTGTATTCCACAAAGGTTATACCTATACTACTGTGACTGCAATGCCGTGTGGATGTGTCCACACTAGCTCTGGAGTAGGAAGTCAGTACCAGCCTAGCCATGGCAACACAGATGTCACTACTAGCTAACTGCCCAAGTATTTACCCAGCTTCTCATGAATATTTTGTATCCTGAGCTAGTTCCATGCTGCAGCAATTACCAGTACCTGAGTTAAACGTAGCATAGGAACATCAACCCTGCAAGCACAGCAGTACTGGCAATGTAGCCCTAGCTTAACTCTCTTCAAAGAAGCATGAGCGCTCTGCTACAGCTGTCCCTCTTCTTTTGCCCCACAGCAAAAGAAGCCTCAAAGTGACATGGAGGCCCTCTGCCTTCTTACTCACTCTGACATTCCCTAAGGAATAGCAGCTCAGCTCCCTTTTCCACTGGGGCTTGTGTTGTCAAGGTTTCTGCCACCCTTGGGACATGCCATTAAAGGGCTTCCCATTGAAGGGAAGGCACAAAAGATGGAACAGAGCCTTGGCTGAATAACCTTTTCAGAGGCATTTGCTCTGGCTCCTGTGCCTCCCCCTCCTGCCTCCTGCTGGGAGCTTCTTTCAGTCTGTCCCATCTCCCTACATGCAGAGCCCTAAAGGAACTAAGTTGGTAAGTTAAGAATAGTGCTGTGCACACCTAGCACAGGAAATATCCTACACATGAACCTGGAATAAATTAATTCCCCCTCCCTGCATCTCCCAGAGAAGTGCTGAGCACCCAGAGTTCAGGGTGACATCCAGCGGAACTCCAGGACCCCCTAAGTGAACGACAAAAGGCTGGAGTAACACCCCAGACTTCAGCAGATTCGCTGTTCATTTACACTAGTACAAATGAGTACAGAATTATTTAAAGTGCTTTTCTTTGGACCATACCCATTTTCCTGAGTCTAAAGAGTATGTAAAAACCTGTCGAACTGTAGACGATCATGCCCCAGTGGTACACTGGATGAGGCTCAAACTGTGGCTGTAGATAGTTTAGGGAACTGGGAAAGGGAAACAAAGTAAATGTGCTTTGACTGTGGATAAATAATATGGTCTATAAGCAGTGAATTAAAAAAGATTTTAAAGAAGCCTAATTTTTGAGAAAGTGCTGAGAGCCCACTCTTGGAAAACTGGGTTCTTCAAGGTGTCCGGAGCTGAATATCCAAACACTGAGACTCCTCAATTCACCCATCATTTCAAAAATATTTCTGCTACCTGAATATCAGAAACATAGTGCTGTCCTTACAGTCCATGAGATCGGAGTCTTGGTGCAAAATGCATCTTGTTCTCCTGATAAAACTTATACTTGCCAGGCTAGATCAGGGTCAAAAGGACAAGGTTCTTTTCATTACAAGGTTGCCTATTACAATAGGTTGTCACTCTTGTAGACTCCTGTATAGCTCACATATATCTTTTGTTACCAAACACACAGGAAATATAAAGTTACTGAGACTGGAATACCTGAGAACTATAACAAATACTTTCCCATCTCTTCCAGCTTTCACAAAAAATTATTTGAAGAACACTTTGAACCAAAAACAGGAATTTCTTTATTCTCCTTCAATGTTCAATAATTGCTTGCTTTTGGACTGATAAATTCTGGATCATTGCAGTCCTTAAAGGAGGGGGGAGAACAGAGTTAATTGTTACCACTTGTACTTGATTCATCTCTCCTCCATCTGGCTTGTCAAATTTCTTTTCCTTTGCAAATTCATCCTGTTGAAATGTCCTCAACTAAAACTACAGAACTGAAACTAGCAGGCCACAGGAACCTTTTACCACAGGCTAGAGATAAATGTGTTCAGCCAGAGTCTTCTGTAACCCACTTCCCTCTTTGTGAGAACTGAGGGAAAAATATCCACTTTTCATGGGTCCCCTTCTCTGCTGCTTAGCAGCACTGATTTAAATGAGCAAAACTATAATTTTTAAACAATGTTCTACTTACTCAGTGAGGTATTTTTTGATAGACCACACTGCAAAAGACATTATTATTATGCTGATCCACTACATATGATTTATTTGTTGATGGTGTATTTTATTAGCAGTAGTAGTATTATTAGTATTATTACTGCTATTGCTATTACTACTGCTATTATATTAGTGTATTTATAATTGCTGTTTTGTGTCCTGTATATGTTGGCAAGAAGGCCTCTAATAAATATTGGGCCTGACTTACCATTCTGTTGTACAAATTTTATGCCAATATAACTCTATTGATTTGAAAACTGTTATAACAGAGCAATGAATCAACAAAAACAACAATAGTAATAATAAACATTTAAAAAAAGTACCACTGAAACTCATTAGAAAAGGAGTCAGTACTAGACTATAGTGAAAAAATAGTTTTCACTGTATATAAACAAATGAGAAACTGAAGATAAAGTACAGTAGGAAATAATTATAAACAGTATTGACTGACCCAGAGAACTGGTAAAAAAAAAAAACTGGAAAAAGATTTTGTGAAAAATTTCAAATTTTTAAATTTTTCTTTTTGTAGGATTCAAAGTGGCCCTGTTTTCTATTTTTTCAGTAACTTATCATTACTTTTATCCATATTTTGTTAATGATATTATCACTGAAATCCTTATAAACATTTTCAATTTTTCTTAAACCTCTTTCTTACTTTCTGAACAAGTTATAAAATGATGTTAATAAAAACATGAGTTAAAATGTCACAGAATGGTATTTAAAACTAGAAGATTTCAATAATTTCTAAAATTGTGTATGAAAATCTCTTTGAAAGAAGGCCCTTTTGACAAAAAAAAGAAAAGAAAAAGAAAATGTGCAAAAAAAATTGACCTGCTGTACCAGCTTGTTTTCATTGCCTACACTAAAGGAAAAAAATGCAAGCAGCAAAAATGATAAAAAGTAAGTGGTAATTACCTTTCAATTTTAATAATTGGAAGTCTGATTTAGCAATCCTAGGAACGATTTTTTTCATAAAATATGACTTTTAAGCAGATGGTGTCTCTTAAAATTTCCTGATGACAGCATTATCATACACAAGCTGAACTATTACTATTCTGTTCTACTTGCGTTCTTATGCTACACCCTTCTCTGTGGTATTTGAATGCTTTCACTCACGCTGAAAAACTATTTTAGATTCCAGTTCATTAGGGGCAAAAACTGGCTCACAGCTTGAATAGAAAGGGCTTTTTTCTTTTCCTTATTACAGTGTGAACACAAAAAAGACAGGATTCTACCTGCAATGAGGTAGGTTCATGAAGGAGAGTCAGAGAATTCCAAGGTCAAGCCAAAGAATGCCCACGCACCAATAGCTTAAACAGCCACGGGTCCATTTTCCTTTACTCTTGTGCCCTTTACGCCTTGTCCAGGGGAAGCAGAGATCCACGTACTGAAGGCGTGGCCCTTACAGCAAACAGACCTTTCTTTCCACAGGTGAAGAGTCCAGTTTCCAAGTTAAACGGGTGTGACCATGCAGTCACGCTGCAATTCAGCAATGGTTTACTATTTAAAGTAAGAAAGCACCAGCATTATCAGGAAGGTCAACGGAAACCAGATCCTATCACCTACAACATATTTAAAGTTTAAGAGCTAGAAAGAGCAGAGCACGAGTTATTTGAACCTAACAAAGGGGTGGGGAGTAGCACTAGAAAACAGAACAAAAATAGTTATGGTCGCCCTATTTCTAGTTCTTCCCTTCAAAACAATAACAGCACCACACTACCTGAGAGCAAAGGGCAAGGAACTTCCCTTATGCTTCTCAGGGTGGGACCCATTATTACCCACTGAAGTCACTACAATTGATCAAAATGTGTTAGAACAGGCCCACCCAGGGCCCACTGTAATTTTGTGGATGGCAACTTGACTTTTAATATCAAAATACTCCCCCAACATACAACTCACTCTTTTTTTAAATTCTAATAAAAATACAACTCAAAGACCAGAAGCAAAACTGAACCTGTGCATGACTTGGAGAGCTCAGCAAACACAGAAATGGGGGCTGCTGTCCCCTAGAGGCATACCAAGGCTGCCAGTCATACTGGTTTGACCTCAATGTCTTCACCATTTTCAAGGCGATCACTATTTGGCCACAAAAAAAAATGCTTTGGGCTCCAACTTGGCAAATCCTGGGTACCAGTCTGAAAGTGATTTTGTGCCTTTTAGAACTTGGGGGAGAAAAGGTGGAAAACTATCAGTTTTTGATAAACAGAGCATGGAAGTAAATTTCAATTGGTGAGTTCAGACAATAATGTGGCACTAAAAATTCAGCTTTAAATGATTTTTTTAAAGAGATCCTTCCAGCAAGTGTGAATCGATCCAGTAAATGTAAGTTGTCTATGCTCTAATACTAAAGCCATGGAGAAATAAAGATAATATACCAATCAAGTAGTATGCAATATAAACTAATCCCATTAGCTGCAAATACAAGCTGTAGTGTCTAGTTTTGGACTATATTGTACAACTACATTTGTAAATATATTGATATATGGATACAATCTTGCTTGTCTAAGAAACAATTAACAAAGCAATCAAACCCTGAAAGGCAGATCCATCTCCAGTTCTCTTCCCACTGACTTTAACAGAAAGACTCTCATGAGCAAGGATTTTTTCAGGACCAGTCCTACAGTCACTAAAACCATCTGACTACTCTTGTCATGCAAAACACCAAAAATGGTTACAACTGTTGTAATGGCTGTCTTTAGTCAGCCTGACGTGGGGGGAGGGGGTTGTTTTTGGTTTGGTGATTTTATACTTTTCCTTTAAAATTTTCTTAGTATTTTAAATGAATAGATTCATAAACAGAAGTAATGCCCAAATGGTTCCAGCTGAAACTCCTCCAGTTAGACCTACTTGTATCAGGTAGATACAGTCTCTTTCAGACACTATTAAGGGTCTATCAGGTCAATGACCCATCAACTAAGAAATCTCACGTAATCCTTGACCTGACAGAGCATCAAAGCTCCTTCAAAGCAGTCACCCGACTATCAAGTAAACAATGCTCTGTTTCAACAGTCCATAATTATGTATTTACCCAATGGCTGCTAGGGACAATCAAGTTAATAATTCACTTTTTAAATACAGTGTAATTATATAGTTACAGAGAAGTTCCGAATTATTTTGTTCATTCTCGTACATCTATATGATGAATTGTTTCCTATATTTCTTTCTGTGGGTTCCTTTTTCCTTTTCTCCTTTCTCATAGCTCATACTCTCACACTTAACTGAACAAAAGGCAGAGTACACTACAACATAGAAGGCATGCTAAAATGATACTGACAGTCAATTTCTAGAGTCCATGCTCAAGAGGCTGTGTTGTCTAACAAACCAGGCAGCAGAACAAGAGACGGGAGACCTGAGTTCCATTTCTGATTCTGTCAGTCACCTACCAGGTAATCTTGGGCAAGGCACTTCACCTCTCTACCCAGATCTTTACACCCCCACACTTCGTCCACTGCATGCAACTGGACAGTAGACCCTTCACAAAGAGGGACTATCTGGACTTAAATGTAGAGCACCCACCACCAGGGGGCTCTGGCCACAGTTGGGACTGCTGTAATACAAATAATTAGAATAAGGAAAAGCTCCCATTGACAACAAAGGGGCAACTACAAGATTTGATCATGAAAGTACCCGGGCTAAAACTGTAGCCACTGTATAATGGGCCATTTCACGCAGATGCAGAAACCACATGTGGCTACTGCAATAAGAAGAGTAGGGCTTGTAGTGTGCATGTAGAGGCCTATTTGCACAATAGCTGCACCCACAGAACAGAACCTGATCCTATGGATCAAATTTATATTTAAGAAAACAGAAATGCAATATTGAAGTCATCCCTATCATTAATTCACAGTGCTTTTGTCCAGTGGTCCATAAACTACATGATAACTAAAAGAACACACTCT
>NW_005841866.1:2398679-2416780 GCF_000455745.1 Alligator sinensis
AGAAGTCTTAACACAACATAGATTTCTAGCTTTTCACTCTTCATTCCCCTTTTTTCTATAGTTTTAAATTATAACTTTTGCACCACTTTGTTCTGTGACTGATAATACTGTTTCCCTCCTATATTGCTGTATAAGTGGAAATATTTTTTCACACATACAGGATCAGAAGCACAATCATACGCTTTTGTATTACTGAGAGCAACTACTAATGCTGTATGACCCAATTAGAATCTATGAGAAATTGCTGAAGGATGCTAATGAAATACACTGGACAGTCCTTGAGAAATCGAACTGAGCTGACATTTTGAAACCGTTCTGATCCCCCTCACAAGAAGAAACAATGGATGAAATACTCATGCCACTACTCCCTGCTACAGATACTTCAGTAAACACATTTTTTCTACATGTAGATGAATCTATGTAAAAATAATGTCTATCATTTATTCCTTTTATTTTTAAAAGAATCCCGTGCAGTATTTTACACATCATTTTCTAGTTATCTAAAGTTGTCCGAGATTCCATTAAATAAGTAAAAAATAAATTCTTTTTCCCATGAATAGACTATTTGTATTGAAAGTGTAAAGCCAGAGCTGTACAGCACAATGTGTTTCATGCTAGTCAACATAACAGAATAAATTTATCCCAGATGTAGTTCCAATTAAATTAATGGAATTACGCCTTCGAAGAATTTAGGAAAGACAATCACTCAGGAGGCAGCCAGAATACAGGTGCTGGCTCTACCCAATTATATGGCGCAGTTTTCATGGCCTGAGGTGTTCCATCACCTACTAGAGCTATCTACCAGAGAGTTGGCCAGGATGCCAGTACCCTTCCCCAATGGCTCTCCTAAATGTCATAGTAGTTGCCACCCCTGGAAGTAGCATTCCACAACTTTTCTCAAAACCCTGCCTGAGAGGTATGCTACTGTGTCTGTAAAAGCTATAGTGTATGGCAAAATGAACTGGCTTGAATACTGTAAGCAACACAGCCACACAAGCATGAAACTCTGTGCTGAGAAATTCTGTGCTAGTGCAGATATACTGCTTCTGCTGCTCATGCTAGCTCAAGTATCCTGGTACTTGCCTGTATTGTTCATCCTAGACCAGTGCTGTGAACTGTGCTAAGGCCAGCATCCTGTGCAGACGTTCCAGTATCTACACAGGCACTCAAGTCACTAATATAACCTGGCTAACTCGACTTACCCATCTTATTTTTTTCAATACCAAGAGCTTAATGTAAAACACTCACCCTAGAATTACATTGACCTAATTATCTCAGGCTAGGTAGGGCCTGAAACTATAGTTCTAAACAATAATCAATACCAGCTCCAGGACTTGGGGAGATAGATACAGATGATTTATTCTTTGGCCCCAATTTCCTCAAACTCTTTTTTCCACACCTTCCAAAACAGAGCCTCCTCCTCAGCTTCACTTGCTTCACTTTCCTCTCTGTCCCAAAGCAGTGCATTCAGAGAGCATTGGACTCCACTAGAACTACCTGAAAAAGAGGGCATTTTGACCAGAGGTTCTGCAGATCACCAAAGTCAACATCCCTATCCACCAATCATCTATTGGGAAGGGAAAGGTTTACTCTGCCTCTGAACAGATTTGATGTCACTAAGAAGTTGCAACTACACTAAGTGCTGCACCTGATCCTTACAGGAGTCGGTTTTGTATGTGTACAACAGAACACTAGAAGAATTGTTAATTTTTTTCTTTGTAAATAGGACAAAAGGTGTCATAAAATTCTCTGCTCTCTTTTGGTTTATTCTGCCTCATTTTTATAGTCTATGTATCCCTGAAGCTGAAAATGATGTAACACATGGACTAGTTGGACTTGGAGGAATGTAAGAACTGAGTGAATTTCTATAGCTTCATAGCATTTTCATAGCACACAGAGCATTTTCATAGCGTACATCATCTCTACAGCAAGTCAGGAAATGCAAAAGGGGCATTTAAAAATTTTGGTGATTCAGGCTTCCGGCATTCAAATTCACAGAAAGGAAAAGAGAAAGAAGAACTTCTTGTTTATAGATTTGCAGATGAAATCCAACAAAAACCATGCAAAAAAATGTCAGTAGGGTTGATTCAATTTCCAAGCTTGCAAGGTCTCTTCTATCTGAGTGTTACCCGACCCCAGTAACACGCTTTGTTCCAAGGTTAAGATCGGTTTCCTTACAATAATGCAGAAAGCTGTTGTTTCAGTTGTGGCTCCACAATTCGGCTTTGAAGGACAGGTTAGTACCACACTACATTTAACTGGATTCAGTTCATCTGATTATACAGTGCCTTGCTTTCTGGAATATGTAATCATCTCTTTCTGATGACATTTTAAATATCCAACTAGACAAATAATTGCAGCAATAATTGATAGCTGAGTCAAACTGGAAGATTATTGATTGGCACAGGACCCACTGAAACAAATGTTCATCTTTCAAACATTACAGTAAGGATGCTTAAATCTAACTTTTGCTGATAAATGGTAAAAATCTGATTTACTGATAATGTCACTAAAAGAGACTATGCACTTCAGGATTTGATTACTTTGTGAATTTTTTAGAAGAAAAATTAGGCACTGTGATTTATATTTTATTTCACACGAATAATTACAAGACTATGGAAAAGTAGTTGAAGGTAAACACATGCAGAAAAGTCTTAAAGAGTTGCTTATTAACTCTCTACCTTCCTGAATGCTATTTATCTGTTCTTAATTACTGCTTACACAGTTTATTCTGCCTGTTTTCTGTGCATGCCTTATGCCTGTCATTACCAGTGAGTGGAGTTACACACACGTCAGGAAGAGACAGTCCCCGTCCCCCCCCTTGCTTTCTCTACAGTCATTCCAGGCTGCAAGAAAGGAGCCACCTAAAATATTATTCTTACCTGGCTACGAATAAAGTTGAAGTGAGATGCTTGAATTCTATGGGGCTGAATCCAATCTCAACTATACTGGTACAAATGAAGAATGATGCCACTGAAGTCAGTTGTGTTACACCACTGTAAATCCAGCCTAAGAAAGGTCAGGATTATGCCTATTTGCTCAGCCACCGATTTTGTGACCTAAGAGTGTTTTAGTGTTAAAAATAAAACTGGATCTCAAACCTTTTTTACTGGACAGGAGCTTGTTTTTAATTACAAAATTAAATCATCTCTGTAGCCCCCCCTGTGTTCAGTGTGAAATAGGGGAGAGGATTTGTGAAACTTACTGATTGAAAAGAATCATGAATAACCAATGTGGATGCTTGCATATGATACATGACAAACAAATGAGCTGCCTGGCTCAGGAAAGTGGAGTCATTGTGAGGCAAAAGCCTGAAATTAGGGGGAAAAAGCATCAGAATATTTGAGCAGGGAACAAAGACTATAAATTCAGAGTAAGAGATGAAAAATGCACTGAAACGTTTTGAAACTGAGCCATTATGAGCTGATTTAGTCTCATAGCTAATGTTAAAAATCAGCCGCTTGTTAGATGTAATGATTATCTGAGCCCTGACACTTAAGGCATATGAGGGGGCTTGTTGAGCGGCTTTACTCTAATTTAGAGATCCTCAGTTAATTAGAAAGCCCTCAGATTTTCTGCAAATGCAGGTCACTATCGACAGCTCATGCTTTTGATGCTTTCCGTGTGACAGTTGTTGGACTGACCTTCCACGAGCTGGCAGGGTTGTCCAGACTTTTACAGTGTCAGAGAATTCAATCACCGCTGCCAGCTTAAGCAGGAAGTTACACGTAAGGTTACTGTACTCATATACTCCGTTTCCTCACATTAAACAAATGCTGATGAAATCTGCATTTGCTTACCACTATAAATAGCTCTAATTTCAATTTTTTTTCTTAGTAGATGTCACAAACAGTCCAGAACTTCAGGGTACTGGTTTATTTAAAACCTTGCCAAGCAACACTCATGAGAAAGGGAAGTGTTTTACAGAGACTGACTTGCTTGTATTGAAACTGCAGTAATTGTGGAACAGAAACCCCTTTTTGATTTTTGTTTCCTGATTTCTACAGCAGGTATCAGAGGCTGCACCTGCTCTGAGATGGAGTCCCTGTTTTCATTGCAGACCACATTTTCAGGGGTGTGTGGGGGGGTCATTGTCATAAATCAGGCACACAAAAGGCTCAGCATACTAATTTCTTAGTCCATCAGCAAACTGCCGTCGTATTTTTCTAGCTGCAGAAACAATTGTTCTACTTGGTGTTAAATTATATACTCATGTAAACAAAAACTAGTGAGCCCAATCCTGATCCCGCTAAAGCCACTGGGAACTTTGTTTACCTGTGTTTTGTATGTGTGCGTGCATTTGATGCCTGGATTTTAAAAGAATGAAATGTATCAAGGATTCATCTAGGCTATGAGCTAACTGTGACTGGAAAGTCTCAAATAGAAAAGGTGGGTAACTGGAAAAAACAATGTATTGCTCATGCATGATGCCTGCTATCAACAGGCCTGATCCTGCTCTCCTTGGGCCCAGTTCATCTTTGTTGTGCCTCTTTATACTCACACAGAGTGAGTGCAAATCAGATCAGTAACATCTTACACCTCCTTTACACTTGCAGAAATGTACAAGGTACAAGGGAACAGTCACTCTGGCCCTTTTTCACACAGCTGATGTGGCACTGGATCTAGAAACAGCTTTTGCTGCCGAGTGAAAGTATCAACCCTCGTGGGAGCTATGGTACAAACTTATAGGGACTTGAAAACAGCATATAATGCAGAGCAAATACTAATTTGTATAGGCTGCATCTACACAAATGAGCACAGAGGCTCCAGAGTAGTACCTTCATGTTGGCTGCGGAGACAGCCTGAAGAGCTGCTCCTTGCCCAGTCAGATCCTGCACCTTGTCCAGTAAAAGGTCACTAACCACACAGGATCCTCCTACTGCACTGCACAGTCCATCTGCCAGTCACACTGGGGCCCAGCAAGGCACAGTTCCTTGTTTAGGCAGGAACTTGTGTTTTTTTTAAAGAAAAAAAAAATCTTTCTATGTTTATATTTATACAAAAGACAAGAGCTGTTACTGTTTGTTTAGTTGACTCTCAGACACAATCTGGCAGAACTTTAAAGCTAGAGGACATCTTTAAAAATGACAACAGCAAAGTAAAATGGTAAAGTTCTCTATGGAGATATAAGAAAAAAGAGCCAAAAGTTATGGTGGAAAATCCCAAGATGAAGTGCATGCCTACAGCTACACACTGAATCACTGACAGACACCAGAAAATTACCCATCAGGAATGATTCTACATTGGCAAGGAAATGATCTACTAGATAGTTTCAACTTCAAATATGGTCCAAAGATGATTTCATCTAGGTTTTTATACCAACCTAGTCCTTGATATAAGCTTATTTTCTGATCTTTCCCCTTTCAACTCAGGTGTGAGATAGATAGATAGATAGATAGATAGATAGATAGATAGATAGATAGATAGATAGCAAGTTTGCTTGCTTGCTAGCAAGCTAGACCCTCTGTTCCTGCTCCTTTGCTTGTAGCCATAACTTTTGCAATAATAAGAAGATATATTTAACTGCATGCATTTAGCAGCAATATTTTTTATACTCTGACCCAAGTCTTCAGCTACTAGGCAATTTGACAAGGATGAAAAAAATCTCATGGAACATCCAGGATATATTAACTCAGCAGCCAGATGATGTACCAAGGTAGAAATCAAACTTCCCAGGGAAGTCCCTCAAGCGCCAGACCAATTTTCCTCTAGGGGCAGCAGGCTGAGATTTCTCCCTCGAGGCTTCTGTGGGTGGGATGTGAGGAGCAACCACTGGCAGAATCAGGCCCTAGTAATCTCTAGTATGGAAATGTATATTTTCCTATTGGATAAGAGAAATCCATGCACTTGAGGCTTCTGAAACCCTCACTGGCTGTAGCTCCCTAAGAAATGCACTTAATCCGCAGGTCCCTTGGCTGCACTAGTCATACCTTTCCTCCAGTCAATGTCGTTCACTGTAGGTTCCACTTATCTCCAGGGCCCACCTCAGCAGATGAAAGCTTGCAAGCACTTTTGCCCAACAGCATCCTACCAACGTCTAGACTTCTTAATATCAGGAAAAAGCACTACTGGAATCTAGCCTTGGTCCTTCATGTACCACATGTGTATCATTTCCAGCCTGATAAAAATGTTCTGATTTAAATTTTCTATTTGATAAAAATGTAATGATATTCAGTGACATGGCTGAATACAGCCCACTAACAAAGAACTCACGGCAATGGTGAAACATAAAATGTTACCCTTCATAAGGATGGGAGATCAGGTTTATGGCCTTCTCAATCAAGTCAAGAATGAAGCCTACTACGAACTGGAAGACCTGGCTTGGAGGCTTTTGCCCACTAAGCCTCATCTGGGCTTCTCCCTGTTGCTGTACCTCCTCAAGGCAGAGTGCTGCACAGGGACCAGAGGATTCTGGGATCCTGGTACATAAGCAAAGGTACCCTGCTTCTGGCTGGGTTCCACAGGTGTCTCGGGAACACGCGCATTTGGACAGAATGATGAGTGTGTGTGGATGGAAAGTCCTCCAGAAAGGGACTGCTGTAGGATAAAATGAGACCCAAATACAAAACAGTATGACAAGAAAGAACAGAAGAAAGAAGGCTTATATATGGTATATCACCTAACATCTAGGTGATAAGGGGTACCTACATCTGCAGACAAATTAAATGTCTCGCTCATATCAGTGGTGTGTATATTGTACCAAAAGAAGACAAAGAACAAAGTGCGTAAGTGGCCCCAACTACACTAGGTTGATGCTTTTTCACCTCCTTTATCCTCTGTACCTCATACTTAAACTCAGCTCCACACACAAAGTATACCCATACTACCCAGATGCCCCACAATACCTTCCCATGAATCAGTGTAAAAACATGCCCATGTTGGTCAAAAACACTCGATACATACCTGGCACACCCCACATCCAATTACTGTAATTTACAACCTATCTCATGCTAGACACATGCCATTCACAGCCCCTCGCCAAAACATATCTGGCAATCACCCCACCATAAATGAAGTTTATTCTTAACCCTCACAATATATGCACACAAACATACCCTCTACTCACAGTTCCTTCCAACACATACTCCATTCACAACTCCCTCCAACACACATATATAAGACAACACTTCACTTTCACGTGCATACACTTCATTCACACCATTTCTCCTCTACATATACATGCCTAGAAAGCTCCAAACAATCCCCTTATATGCCCCTTGCTCAAAAAAGTCCATCCTTTTGGTTCTGCCCTAATAGGCTGCTCCCACCAACTTCAGTAAGGGAGGACAGAGATTTTGACCTTGAGGGATTAAGACCAGTCCTACCATAAGCTTTGGGGAGAGGAGCTGGGGCTTTCACTCTACACTCCATGTCAAAAGAGAGAGAAAACCAGTGGCTGCAGGAAGAGAAGTATCTGCCCCGATCATACTCTTTTCTCTAGACAGTGGTACCTCTGTCAGGACTAGATTGGATGCCAGGCTGTACTGACCACTGTCTTGAGGCATGAAGGGAGAGGGCAGATTGCTCTATCACCAAAAACACAGATCTCATGGAGACATCAAAGCAGGCCTGGGACAAATGTCCCATCCGTATTCTGCACAAACACCTGATCCTGGAATTTGTGCTACTAAAGCAGGGTGATCCATTTACCTTAAATCCACTTGTGGCAAGGCTGATTTGAATAAACAGTGCTTTCTGGTACTCAAGATATAGAAGGTCATCAACACAATGTATAAAAAAGATAGTATAAGGATAATACACTGTGCAGTGACTGCCAGACTATCTGTGACAAAAGTCTTCCCTAATGGAAACTATTTTCCCATGGGTTGACACCATTCTTGGCAAAAACTGCTCTGCAAGGCTATAGATAAAACAACAGATTAATCAGTATGATAGTATCCCTAAGAATCAGAATAGAAACAATGACAAGCCCTTCACTAAGGGTCAATACTTGCTGCTTTTATTTGATTGATTGATTGATTGATTGACTATACTGCAGCATTGCTTGCAAGCCTAATCAGTAATCCAAGCTTGCAAGTGCTAGGCACTGTATAAATACATACCCAAATGATGGCTCTTGCCCCCCCAAAAACTTGCAATTATTAGTATTTCTTTTACTAAGCTTATGATATGGCTTGCCAATTTCAACAGGTTTTCACTGCAACGATCCATTGCTCAGTGTCCCCGTTTAAGAGTAGTGAATATGTCAAAAGGCAGATAGCTTAGTGATAATTCTGCCATTTCCCCATCAATTGCTATAACCAAATAGCCGTTAAAAGCCCACCACACTACATTCATAGTTCATCTGAAAAAAAGTTGCCCTAACATTATTTTTAGTAATACTATGAAACTGTGATAACATTCATAATAATTAATACGGAGAATTTGCACTTTGTAGCACCTTAAATCCAATGATCTCAAAGTGCTTTAGAAATGTTCATTAGTTTAGCCTCACAATAGCCATGGAAGCTTGGTAAGTACCATCATTTGGCAGCTGTGGGAACAGAAGCAAGAGAGGTTAAGTGATTTACACAAGATCATGCAGTAAGTCAGTAGCACAACTGGGATTCAACCACAGGAGTGCTGATTCCCACTTCCCTATCAGACAATCACACTGCTTTCAACAGCAAATCTCCCTTTGACTCAAATGGTACAAGAACATGGCTCTCCCAAGACATGCAAGTGCATGAACTTATGCCCTCCCAAGTTTTCCTGAGGAGAGTACAAATTGAACAATTCATGTATTGGTCCGCTCCTCCACTACCCTACACCTGAAGCAATTATTTATATTTGGGATGACCAGTGGCATAAAGATCTGACCTCTCTAATTTGTTTGTATCTTATGTGAGACCTACATAGGTATACACAACAGGGAAGGATAAGGCCCAAGGCTCAGAGCAGTGAAGAATCGGGCTCATCAAACTTAGCCCAGACAACTGTTATCGCTTTGGCTGTTTCAAGATAATTCTATATTTCTTGTGCAGTTGTGTCCTGAAGAACATAAAAAGGTACTGCATGTATTGCAGTAAAAGATGTAAAAGGTACTTGAGTCATCATTTTACCTGAAAGATTTCTCTAAAAATATACCATACTGGGCGGGGGTGGAAAGACAACTATATATTTGGAACGCTTAAAATTGCCATCGGGTTCACCTAGTTTCTTTTCTTGCGTCCTTGGCAATCCAGTTAAGATTTGACAGCATTTAAAGATGACAGTGCTTGAGGTAATGGGACAATGCCATAACAGGATTACAGGAAATGTGAAAGAAAGGACATACGTATGTAATGTCATTTAGGTAATGTCATCTATGAACAGTTTTTGCTTCATTTTTTGCTGACAAAGAAGTCAGTATCACTTATACAATTCCTTTTAAACTGTGTTATAACCATAAATAGTTTACTTCTCCAGAGGAGAGAAACCCTGGAAATACACTGTTGCAAATATTTTGTCAAACTTTCCAGCTGTCTAAAAGGATGGAATTAAAATAAACTGGAGTCTCAGCTAAAGAACAGTTACCTTGAAAGAGAAAATCACAAAATGATATGAACTGAGGGATGCTAGAGCAGGGAAGGCAGCAGAATTAAAAGAAGCCTCCAACACATTTCCAATATAACTACAGTATTCAGATTTTAGAGATCCTTCCAATTAATTTCCACCACATTATTTCTCAATGTGCCCTCTTTCCATCAGTATTCCTTTTCAGTAACATCACAGCTGCCCCCGTCCGCCACTAAAACAGCTTCCTCATTGTCCCACACCAGAAGTTTTGGTGTGTGCCAAGTGACTGACCACAAACAAAAGCTTGTTTGACCAACACTTGTTCCAAAACAAAACACCGGCTATAGGAGGAAGTACTGCAAAGGAGGCTGAATTGATGTTCTGACAATTTCAAATCCAAACAGAGGAGCGTTCTCCTCTGGAACTTGCATTCTTGCCAAACAATGGTGTCTGATCTGCCTATTCACTGAATGCTTTGTACCCCACCAAAAAAATTCTCTTAAAAGCCATGTTTATCATACAGTCCAATAAGTGGAATAGATGCTGTTAAACAGAGCTAGTAACTGTCTAGTGTGTGGTACTTGCTTTGTTTTGGGATTCAACTGCAGACAATCACTATTGTTTGTCTGGTGGCAAACGTCATCCTGCCAATTCTAATCCACTCTCATAGAACTGAACTATTCAGACACCAGGTTCTGCTCTCCGTTACAGAAGTCAATGAAGTTACTCCAGATTTACTGGGAAGAATTTGGCCCACACTCTGCTTGAAGGGGAAGGAGTAGTTTCAAGACAGCATCCATGTTATTTCAAAATGGAAACCTTGTAGATATAAAAAAAAAAAAATGCATTTCCCAGAAAAGTAAAAGCTAAAAGAACCAGGTTAGTTCCTATTACTGCAGAAAGCAGAAGCATTAGCTGGAGTCAGAAACAACTTGATGGGCTGAGATGATTGGCAGCAAATATGGTGGTTGATTAATTCTTTCCTAACCAGTAGGTGTTATACTGAACAAAATTAAGAAGGAAATCCAGGGGACAAAAACCCTATAAAATATAATTAATGAAAGATAGGCCAGTGTCTTTTTTTCTGAACAAAACTGTTTCTTTTGACCTTTCCTGCTTTCCCTCCAATGGCTCCATTTCTTGTACCTGACTGGAGTAACTTATGAAAAAGAAGTGACTTTATCCTTCATATATATATGTGGTATTAGCATGTGAAGTTACTGATTAAAAGAAACACCCTCCTCTAGACAGCACACACCCTTGATAAGTACAGTTGAAAACCACAGAGTCACGTATTCCAGCTAATATTCATTGTATGTGAGCCTGACAATCGAATCCGTTAATAAACAGACATTCAAATTTTCATTACATTAAGCAATGTGACATCTGCAATGTTTAGGCAATGCGTTTAACAACAGCCTGGTTTTTAAAAGGGTAACCACTAGCGCTGCATATTGCCAAAGATGACAGGTTAGCTTGGGAGTGTCACAACGTATAAGACAATCACACAGAAAGATAGGTGCCCTGTGTCATTTTTAAAGAATTTCAGAATGACAGGAATCATCATATTGATTTTTCCCCTTTTGTAAACAGGTCAATTACACCAAAATAACTTTCCAAACCACAGAAAAACAATATATTATGGAAAGTGCTGCATATCATCCGTTTGAGGATCCTACCCTAGTGACTTTTAAGAACTAATAGGCATTCAAGCAGAGCACTAGCAAAATGTCTTGGAGTCAGACTGCTTCCAATGACCACATTAACGGGGATCTGAAGTTTGTTCTGTCTAATTATTCACAGCAAAAACAAAGAGCTAATTTTCCTGTGCAGTACAGGAGTCTGGGTTCCTAGCAGCTAAGCTAAATAACTCTGGCTTACTTTCAAATAAAAAAAATGCTTGTCTCTTATTCAAGGAAAATAATATGCTGTTTTCTTCTGTGCATTCAGTGCTGGCTTCCTTTTGACTTCAACATGAGCAGGCTTGGGCCCTAAATGCACTGAAGAATTTATGTATTCGCTTTTAAGTGAAAACCACTTACAATGAACTCAGATATATTCCAATTCCTTATGCAATCATAATGCACAGCCCTTAGACAATGCTGGAGAACATGAAATAATAAATCCTCAGAGCCACTTGCTGTGAGGTAAATGCTATTGCTGCCATTTTACAGATAGAGAAACTGAGACAAGGAAGCGGTAGCAGAATGAGCATTAGAACTGAGGAGTTCTTCATTCCCAGGCTTGTATTAAACTCAGGAGTTAAGGGGGAAATTACTCAATTGGGAGAGGTTTCCATTGTGATTAGAAGATAATTTTCTAAAGCTTACTTAACATTTTTATTGCCAGGGCCGTTAATGTATTTAATGCCTGGTGTCAAAACCCTGAACAGAGTTTGCATAAGAGTGGCGCAAATTCTCCAACACAATTATAAACCAGGCTTACAAAATCTTGTGCGTCTCGCTTGCAAATGCATTGCACTCTGTGAGCCTGATCAAGAAAAGGAGGACATTGCTATCTCCTCAGGGTCATAATGGCTGCAGACTGTATCTAGCCTCTGTCCTCCATCCAATCCAATTCAGAGAGAGCTACAGCTTCATGCCATTCCACAGCAAGTTTAGCTATCCAAAGAAATGAGATCTGGATTTCAAACTCCCCCTAAAGTCTGTCACTGTTTACATCTAGGGAACTAGAAGCCTTGTGTAAAATTCTAGTCCTTCAATTTAAGAGAGAGAATTTTTCTCTCCAGGTTCTGGTAAGTGTCAACCTTGCTGCCCTCTAATCTTCCAATGCACTAATGACAGCAGCCTACTAACAGAGAGAGCAGTGGTTCTCAAGCATTTTTGAGTTACACAAACTTTTTTAAGTTTGTTACATGGCTGTATGCCCCTATACTTAGGCTAAATACAGACTGTCAAAAAGCCTGAGGCTGAATCAATTCAATCTTCATAAATTAGTCTAAACTGCATAGATTGAACTGATAAGCAAGTGAACAGACATTAATTTTTTACTCCAGAAATGCAGCCACCTGCCTGCAATGCCCAGGCCAGAAGCTGGGGGTGGGGGAGGAGATCACTAGAGCATGCCTCCCTGCTCCACTGGAGCAGACCCTTAGGCTAAGGTTAGCTTGCCCACCCTGCAAGGCGGGGTTTGTGGGATAGGTGCAAAACATCCTGGAATGAGACTGTGGATTAACTTGAGGCTGGAGGGGTTCTGGAACAGAAGTTCAATAGACCAGTTTAACCTAAATCAATTAAGTCTGATACTACATCAGTCCAGGTTTATCTTATACCGGGTTCAGCCATTCTGAAAGTGGTTTATCTGCACCGCTGTTGTGTTACAGATTTAAACCAGTTTCCAAACACTTATACCGGTTAGCGTGTAATTTCTGTCCCTAGCCTTTATGTCATTACAACCACATTTGTAACCTCTCCAACAATCTAAGAGACAGCATAGTGTTCTTCATTTTCAAGTTTTCTTCCCTTCCTTCCATTTACATTTCTCCTTTCCATTCTCTTTTTCTATCCCTTCCCCTTGCATTCCCTCAATAAGTTTTCCCTATGTCCCAAGAGGTACATGTACTCCAGGTTAAAAAAGGCAAAGGTAGAGCATTCAGAGCTTTACAAATGGCTAAAATACATACCAGGAAGAACAGCTATGACAATTAACACTAGTGGAGATTCTGCCCTATTACACCCAATCTTATGACATTGGGAACACCTGTAAATCCTGTTCAGTAGGAATTGCAGTTGCTCAGCACTTCTGAGAATCAAACCTGTAAGCATTTCAACTGGCTGCAGGGGAATAAATACAACTGAGATGCAAATTCATGTGCCAATTTAAAGCAATCTTGCACCTTGCCTTCTTTCACAATCTCTTCTGAAGTTATGCTCTTAAAGAAACCTGATGCTGCCTATTAATACTCCAGTTTTATAGTTACAATTGTTTTCAAATTTGGCCCCCTGGATAGAGAAGCATCTTGTTTTATTATACGCATAGGGTCTAACAGATCAGCAGTCAAACACCTCTCCTGTCCCACAAATCACTAAGCAGGCAGGACCTAGCCCCAAACCTTTCAGCTCCAGCTCTGAGGCACACAATCCCTACATTTAGCTAAAGATCCCAAGCACAAAAAAACCAAAAACGAGGCTTGTTTTAGGTTTGACATCAGTGAGGTCTTTCAAAAGAAAGGACTTTTTTTTTTTTTTTTTTTTTTTTAAAGCAATAGTAACTTTTGAAAATCACGCTTGGTGATAATTGTTTGCTGTCATTTGGTCCGAAGTTGGGAACGCAAGCCAGACCACAGATCCCAAACCAGAGCAAGAAAAGGAGCTCCTACTCCCATCTGCAGTGCAGCCACGAAAACATGTGCAGCCATTTGGGCCAATTATGCCATTTCTGGCACTGCTCAAAAATTCCTTGAAAGCTGAACCTCATCCTTTGCACCCCTACAGAGATTTTCAAAGCAGTCCAAAAAGTAAGCCTCACCATGGCCCGATGAGCTATGGATTTAGAGTTAGCTGCTCTGATGAAATGCAGCCACTTCTCAAGTAAAACATCAGAGGACCATAATGGTGCCTGACAGCAATCCACAGGGTAGGGCAAAAATAGACAGTGAGGGGTAGTATAGCATGCTCAATTGAAATGGCAAGGATTTAGCTACCCCAACTGGAATATGACCAGGATAACGGGATTAATCCCTTTACCCTTGCTAGAGGCAGCACTGGTGGTTGTTGATATTAGTGGTAGTGTTGTTGCAGCACAAAGGAGCTCCCCACCATGGACCAGGATGTCCTTGGGCTACATACTGTAAATGTACACAGTAAATGGCTGCCCATGCTAATTACCAGAAATTATCAAGAATTCAGTTGCATTTCTCATCTGAAAGACAGCACTTCCCCACCACAACACAGCCCTGGGGGCCTGGTTCAGAGGCCAGTGCCACCTTACCGGCTCACCTTCACCACTCCTTGTTTCAGCCTTCCATCCAACAATTAGCCTAATCCATCTTGGCTTGTGGCCTGTAATGGGATTACAGCACTAGATAGTTTAGGAGGAACAAACAGCCCAATGTTTTTTTAATTCACACTATACAAGTGAATCCCAATGAGTGGACCATCTCCTCAGGAGGGCTGGCAGCTCCATATTATTTAGAGCAAAGTTTGCTCAAGTCATGGCCAGTGAACCTGAAATCTAGGGCAACACTCTAGGAAGCCAAAACTGAGACAAGTGCAATCCATTTTCAAAAAATACAAATATTGTTATTTTGTTCTCCTTTTCTGAGCAAAAGCAGCCCTAATCACACTTGATTTTCACAAAGAAATTAGGACAGTGGCTTCCTGGTAGCTCCTCAGAAAGTCCATGAATTGCTCTGAATAGCACACTGAAAATTATTTTTGGACAACTCCAAATTTACATAAGGGAAAGTCCTAGAGTTCTGACTCCCTACTTTTATACTGTTTGTCCTGCTGCAATACAAAATCCAGAACAGAATTTGAGTTTCAAGACATATAAACATAGTCCTGGGTTGTATGGGCTGGGTGAATGGACTGTAAGGTGGATAGAAAACTGGCTGAAGCACTGGGCTCAGAGAGTAGTAATCAACGGTCCAATGTGTAGCTGGCAGCCAGTATCAAGTAGAGTGTTGCAGGAGTCAGTCCTGGGGCCAGTTTTGTTCAATGTCTTCATCAATGACCTGGAAGACGACGTAGAACACACCCTCAGCAAGTCTGCAGAAAACACCAAGCTGGGGGGAGTAGTAGATACGCTGGAGGATAGGGCTAGGATTCAGAGTGACCTAGACAAATTGGAGGATTGGGCCAAAAGAAATCTCAAGAGGTTCAACAAGGACAAATGTAAAGTCCTGCACTTAGGATGGAACAATCCCATGCAGCAGTACAGGCTGGGGGCTGACTGGCTGGGCAGCAGCTCTGCAGAAAAGGACCTGGGGATTACAGTGGACAATAAGCTGAATATGAGCGAGCAGTGTGCCCTTGTTACCAAGAAGGCTAATAGCATACAGGGCTGCATTGGTGTGTTGCCAGCAGGTCAAGGGGAGTGATTATTCCCTTCTATTCAGCACTGATAAGGTCACATCTGGAGTACTGTGTTCAGTTTTGGGCTTCCCACTATCAACAGGATGTGGACAAATCGGAGGGAGTCCAGCCGAAGGCAACAAAAATGGTGAGGGAGCTGGGGCACATGGCTTATGAGAAAAGAGTGAGGGAACTGGGTTTATTTCGTCTAGAGAGTAGACTGAGATGGGATTTAATAGCAGCCTTCAAGTACCTGAAAGGGGGTTCAAAAGAGGATGGAGCTAGCCTGTTCTCAGTGATGGCAGATGACAGAACAAGGAGCAATGGTCTCAAGGTGCAGCAAGGGATATTTAGATTAGATATTAGGAAGAATTTTCTCACTAGGGAGGGTAGTAAAACACTGAAACAGGTTACCCAGAGAGGTGATGGAAGCTCTGTCCTTGGAGCCTTTTAAAACCCAGCTAGACAAAGCTTTGGCTGGGATGATCTAGTTGGGGCTGGTCCTGCTTTGAGCAGGGGGTCGGACTAGATGACCTCCTGAAGTCCCTTCCAACCCTCATTTTCTATAATTCCATGTTTCTATGATAATGCAGATACATTACTAGAAATGTAACTGTGCCACTATAGCCATTTTCTTAGTACACTCTCTCAAAAGGAATGAACGAGTTTGAAAGGTGTGGTGCAGGACATGAATGGACTGTTTAGACCTTTTCAATGTGGTCCTGGTATGTGCCTACATATCTTTCAGGAGAATCCTATTTTCAAAGAAACACCCAACAATGCCTTGTGGAACATTTTGAAACAGTCTGGTTAGGATAGATTTGGATGCTATGTTGTGTGTGGGTTTTTCATGGTTTTATTGTGGGTTTTTATTACTTGGAAAACAGGATTTTTATTTTAAGATTATCTGCTTCCAAAGTGAAAGACCCAGATTTTGGCCTTACAACAGCATAAATTCAGAGTAACCTTGATGAAATCCTTCATCTTACAACAGTATAAAGCTGATATACAAGAAAAGAAACAAATTCAAATGTCCAGATCATTCTTCATGTTACATAACAGCTATAAATCTGGAGTAACCCCACCGACTTCAGTGAAGCTACTCTGGACTAGTACTGTTGTACCTACAAGCACAAGCCAGCCCGTAACTCTTTTTGACAGGACAATTCCTTGCTGTGGTACAATTGTTGATATGATAACATTTTAATTTGAAATGAGTAATAAAAAGCTGGCTCAAAGCTTCTCTTAAAATGAAAACTTAAGATTCTGAAGCCTGTAGTCAGACAAATTTTGTATTGTGTAAATCAGGAAGAACTCTGCTGAAGTCAGTGGAGTTATGCTGATGTAAATCAGTGGAGAATCAGTCACAGTAGAACCTACTGTCCACAACAGGGCAGCAGGATTAGGCCTACTACACATATTGCTAATGACAGGGTTCCAGATCACCACTGATGGAAAACCCTACAGCAGGAGATGCAAAGAGAAAAAAAAATCCTCCTTTGCCCATGTGATCCCATTGGATGTAGGTGCTTAAATCCTCCCTATAGAAAAATAAGCCCTCAAACCTATGGAGCACATGAGACCAGTGTTGTATGTGAAAACCTTCTGTAAAGGAATATGCCAGGCTTTCTGGTTGTAGCTGCCCACTGGGCTCATGGAAAAAATGATAGATCCCAGTATGGTTAATGCCAGATGCTCAAAAATCATAAACAAGGTCCTAAGTATTGTGAGATTAACTTAAAAATCATGAGAAAAAACAATGTACTCAGGATTCTTTCTGATTCTTCAGCTTGTAGGGTGTTACAGATATGGGAAAAAACCCAAAAAACAGTGCTTTATTTTCAGCTTGGCACGCCCCTGCACTGAGCACAGAAAAGGAATTGCGTCAGTTTGACCCGGCTCACCAACGTCTGTATAGCTTGCATGCTTCATCAAGGCTTTTTTAGCGCTTTTATCTAATAGCTAATCTGATTGGCTGATTCAATCAGCTATTAGATAAAAGCTCCAAAAAGCCCCACTGAAGGGCGTGAGCTATACAAACACTGGCGAGCCAGGTCAAACTGATTTGATTCTTCTTCTGGTAAAGCACTTTGGGGTTTTTTCCCCATGTCTGTCAGCACCCCTTAGTGGACAATTGGTTTACATGTTCAGGGTTTACTCTGAGACCCTGAGTGCTAGACAGTTTTACTTTAATTATAACTGAAATTGATTCTCACATAATCCCAGGACTCCCGAAGCTTGAACTTTAAATAAAACATCAAACATTTTCTTTCTTTATGTATTTTATTTAATAAAATCATGAGAGTTGGTAACACTAGGCTTTTACCTGGATGAACTTTCACAGAGTGAGATAGAAAATATCCTATCCCACCCCCAATCCTCCTAGACTTGATCCCTCTGCTCCAGCCAATACGCAGACAGCACAAAAAGACCTCTTGCCCTAAGGTTCTATTTAGTTTGGCATCCTCCTTGCAATGTCTTGTTTGTGAAGATAAGGTAATTTTCTGTTCCAGGGCTTGACCCAAAGCCCACTTGATGGAAAGACTCCCAGAGATTTCAGCAAGATTT
>NW_005841866.1:2416811-2435040 GCF_000455745.1 Alligator sinensis
CTTTGCTAAGCAACTTATATGGTGGGTGACATCTCAGCATAACCTGAGAGATGGGAAGAGGTGAAATTTGCAACATGCAAACATGCTTCCAACACCATTGAGAAATATGCCTACCAGAAACCCTGGAAATTTGACAGCTCTTTGTGTTGTAATAATGCAATTCAAAAGACTATTGGAATTGTATAAATATTTGTACAGACACTTATCATGGTAACAATCAGATACTAGGTCCCTCTAAACCAGCTGATTTGCTTAAAGTCTTTGCCTTGGTTTGTGAAAGTCTGTAAAATGAAATTATGCAAACCCATCCTAATGATCTATACATTGTAACATAAAGCCTGTGTTTATGTAAATAGTCCAAGTCCTCTAACATCCTTACTTCTAGGTAGCTGTCAGCAAAATAGAATAAAAACTGGAATCAAATTTCCAAGCCTACTAAAAGAACATGTACAGGAAGTACATCTTAGCTCAGGAATTAATTCATTATTATTAATACAATGAATGCTTGCTAGGAAATGTTTGTACTTTGCAACTGTAATTAAATATACTCACTCATGCAGCTCTCAGCCTTCATAAATTAGTATTTTATTTTATAGTCCAGCTTTGTTTTAAAATAAGAAAATATATTCTCACTGAATTTTTCATCTTCGTCTGGCCTGGAAATAGGGTGGGGAAAAGTTTTCAATATTCATACACCTTTTCCTTGCTAAACAAATACAAATATTTTCATTTCAGTGGTGTACACAGCTTTCAAAAGCCACTTTTACTCCAGATGACAACAAATGCTCTCATTTACATCTTCCGCAAGAAGGGCCAAGTCCATCACCCTTATACAGGTGAGGAAGCACCTGTAAAAGTAACTCTACTTATTTCAGTGGGGCTATTTGCTATTCTATTGCCAACAACAACAGGTCTCAACCATTTTAGACTCAAGGCACCCTTTGGAAAATACCAGCTCTCTGCTTTCACCCATTTTTTGACTATGGAAAAATAATAGAGCAATTCTTCTGTTGCAAACATCTCAAAAAGACCCCAGCAGGTCAGAATGTCCTTGACACTATGGATTCTTATTTTAAATCTCTGGGTTTATCTCGTGAATCATGTTTAAGTGTTTGCATACCTAACAGGGCTAATATTGCACAGAATCCAAAAACACCCTTAAAAAGGTGTCATGGCACCCTAGGATGCCATTGCACCTTGGTTGAGAATCACTGGCCTAGAATGTGAATCTTTTGCAAAGGCCAATGAGCACTGCACAAGTTGAAATCAATGGGACTACTCACATGAGTAAGTGTCTGGCCACATGGCTACGTGTTCAATAGTTGGCCCACACAGTTAACAGTTGCAGCTCTAACACATAAAGCATAGTTTCTCAGCGTGTGGTACGTGTACCCCTGCGGGGTACACAAGACACAGGCAGGGGGAAAACGGGTACCCCAACACTCTCTCTCTCTAGCCCTCTTTTCCTCTCAAAACTATGGCAAAAAATTTGGTGCACCACGAATTGCGCAGCACTGGGTTCAGCCCTCCTTGCTTTGGGCAACATCACCTGTAGCCCAGGTATATACTTGAGTTGTGCACCCCTGGTGTAAAAGGTGGCAACCCTATCCACGCCAGATCAGACATCTGTCATATCACGGCCTTATATAAACACCCCTTCTTCCAACAAATAGCACCCATAGCCTGTAAATATAAAATCCCCTGGAAAATTGAGTGTTAGGGTACTTATTAAAATTTGCAGAAGTTAGGGGGTACTTGCTCCTTAAAAAGTTGAGAACCACTGACATAAAGGACCAATTTCTAATATGCTTACATTGAGTAGCACTCTTACTTATGAATAGTCCCATTAACTACAATGAGACAGAGACACATGCTACCCAATGTGAACAAGAGTAGCAGAATCCAGCCGTAATTCTCACGACACTTTTTGGAAGTAGGTCAAAATATATTCTGTTACCACCAGGCTACAAAGCGAGCAATTGAGGCAGAAAGCCTATAAGAACCAGATGTATCACTTTTACTCGCACTGAACAGCTCAATTGAAATCAGTGGGACAACTCATAAAGCACAACTCATGCCTGGCCCCACTGGAAAAAAAATGGTACCAAAGCTCACATCCAGGGGGTTGCTTTTTATTTTTGTTTTCCATTATCAAATGGACATGCATGATTATTTCTTCTTGCCAGGATAGTTCATAGCTAATTTAGCTAATATTTCATTTCACCAGGAAACATCTTAACTTTGAAGATTTATAAAATAACAATTACTGCCCAGCAATCAGTTCTTCAAATAGTTAAAAATTAAGAATAAGTCAATTAAGTAATTTTCTGCCCTCCCATAAAAATAAATTAAGTAATTTCCTGCCCTCCCAAAATCTTCCAGGACTATCAGATTCTTCAGGACTAAGATGCCAAGTTGTCTTGTTACTACTTAGAAAATGTGCATCTGTGTCTGCAAGTTCTTAAATGGAACTAAAAGTAACTTTAGAAATAGACCCGGGAATGTTCTGGTTTCACACGGAATGAAATTACATTTGAAAGAACTTTCATGATCCATGATGTGGTGCCTACTGGGAACACTGGATACTGCTTTTGCCTCAAACTGGGGAGTTCCAGGTTCTGTTTTCTTCAGCTCTTTTATTAGATAGAAGTGATAGATGAATGGTTAAAGTGTTAGCCTTGCACTCCCATGTGGTTTCATTACACAAGTTTGTGTCCTGCTCACAACAAAGAACTTGTGGGGGGGGTGTTGATTTAGGAATAGCAAGTCCTGAATCTATACAGGGGATAAGATTAGATGATCTTTGAGGTCCCTTTCAATCCCATTATTCTACGTATATGTGCTCCTGTGCTGTAATCCAGGGGTGCTCAACCCCTGGCCCATATCCAGCCCACAACACTCCCCACAGGTCAGGGAATTTGGCAGCAGGAGAGCAGTTGCACCATTTCCTGCTGCCAAATTTCCAGTCCAATGGGGAGCCCCAGACCCTGAATGCTGGCCTGATTCCAGTGAATTGGGCTGGGAAGGGCCAGCAACAGGCCCCACAGCCCAGTCCCAGTGTGAAAAACTGGGAGGCGGTAGCACCAAGCCCCCAGGGCTCAATCCTGGTGAGCAGGGGTGGAAGAAGTGATGCCAGGCCCCCATGACCCAATCCTGGGGCTCAAGAGTGGAAGGGGATGGCACTGGGCCCCACAACCTAATCCCACGGGGCAAGAGAGGGCTGTGCCTAATCTCAGTAGGAAGGGGGCGGAGCCTAGTTGCCAGGGTTTTTTTACATGTGTAAGGACCACAGCGCCAGGCGCTTGGAAAAACATCCAGCACTGCAACACATGCAGTTGTATAAGTGGCGAAATATGCATCAGTGTGAAGAAAATGGCGGCACTGTGCTTTTGAATGAAAACACCATGGAGGTGCTTTAGTTCAAAAGCACACCACCGCCATTTTCTGTGCACTGACACACATTTTGCTGCTTATACAACTGCACACAGTGTGCGTCAGCTCACATGCAGAGCTCCTCCGAAGTGGAGGATCTCTGGCGCATCGTAAGACGAAAGGTATGCCCCCCAGTGCCCAATCCCGGCATTCGAAGCAGGGACAGGATGGTGCTGGGCCCCAGGGCTTGATCCTGGTGCACAGCCATTCATCTGGCCCACAGGACCAAAAAATTAAGCACCACTGCTCTAGTCTCTTGTCTTTGGTTGCATAAAGCATTGTAGATGCTTGTAAACCGCACACTGCTTGTCTGCACAATACTAGTTACTGATGGTCATAGTCCACGCTGCAGTTCTCCTGCCCACAATGAAATCGATGGACCCGCTTGTGGAATAAGGTGCTACTCAATGTAAGAACATCCAAATCTGACTCCAGAGCAGGTATCAACTGGTACTCTTATTCAGTAATCCTGTTCCTAATCCCTCTCTCTCACATAACTAACTGAACTAGTTTATAGCATGTGGTGATCATTTTTCAATAAGCACTTTGAATGCAGTATGCATATAGTCATACTAAAAAACTGAGAGATGTACTGTTAACCTTACCCATTATAATAATCCTTCAGCATTGGGAGGATACTGTGCAACTCTACACAGTTCACTGGATTAATTCCATCTTCTTGACTTATACATTTCAGAGGGGTTATAGTCTCAAGACCCATATGCTGGAATCATAGCATTTCACTATCCCATTGTTTAGTAATAAGTATCCTGCATTATGGTGATCACCTGAAGTGGCTGCTATAGTTTAAGTCTACAGTGAGACTTTCATTATTACCTTCTATTTTCAATGCTCATAACTTTTGAGAAATTCCCCTTCACAGAGAAGAAACTCTTCATGGTTGGTCTCAGGCCAGAAGTAAATTTTTTGTAAAGCAGGAGGAAAATCAGTATGTTACTATCAACTGAAAAGAAAGAGAGTGAAGAGGGCAGAAGCAGAGAAAACATGCTATCTCTGATTTTTAATACCGTTAGTTACAAGTTACTCTAAAACAACTGAACAAATGCATATAAATAACAGTTAGTTTTAGAACTGGCACTTTGGTAGGTTGGGAGAAAGCTACATATCATGTTGTAAGTGATTTAAAAAAAAAAAGCCTGAGCATGCTCAGTAGACTCTGCTAAGGTTAGGGGGTTGTCTTGAGGGACTGGGAGTGTTAGCAGAACATGATGTGGAAATGGGGCCCACCCCCATCCAGTCAGTTCCATCACAATGCACAGCTCCCCTGCACGGCCATAAGGAGTTAGGAGCAAGTTTTACAGAGGGAGATTGTGAGATCAAGATTTTTAAAAGAAGCTGATATCTTGGATGATTCGATTTTTGGAGCTCTCCTAATACATTTTTAGAAGACCTATTTGTAGGATGTGCTGGGCACCTGCTCTCCAAAAATCAGGCCCATTAAGATGTCATTTGGTGCACCCATAAGCTATGGCACCAAAAATCATTTGCCACATCTGAAAAGGTTGACCATGGGCACAGACTGGCAATTACTTCAAGACAGCTCTTGGGCATTTCCATTTCATAAGAAAAGCTGCTAGGAGAAAGAGTGCGACTCCCACCTTTTCACAATGCACAACACAGCATAAGAGCCAGTTTTGCGGCAGGTGGCTGAAACACAGGTGAACAGGTTTTTTTCTGTTGACCTCAATGGAAGCAGGACGTGTAAGCCAACAGGAACTGAGGGGAAGGGCAACACTCCACCAGATGGAAAATAGGTGTTTTTTGGGATTACCATCCAATGCAACAAGCCCCTAGGAAGCTGGTTTCTAAAGCCCAGAGTTTCTCCAGAAACTGGTACCAGCCCTCACAGTGAATACTATGGTCTGTACACGAAGAAGAGATACCACAGTTGAGGTCATTTTTAATACTACAGCCCTTCACACCTTTTCCATGAACGTTTGTGTGCATGACATAAGCTCCCACTTCTGCATGAATCTCCGTTTGTATTATGCTTTGTATTATGTAGTATTGTGTTGTTTGTATTATGCTTTTTACCTTTGCTTTTGTAAACCTGGGAGTGGAGCTGAGCTGGGAAATGTAACTAATGGCATCAAAACAATCCAAGACCCATTTTTTCTGTCATGTTGTTACCCTTTAAGAACTACAGGTGGGCGTAAGACACAGAATAGAACACATGTTGTTTTCATGGCAAAATGCTGTTATGGCGCTATGGCTTCAAATGGCAACCATCAGAAATCGAGGCAGAAGGTAACTCTGAGCTGCCAAAACTGTGGTGCTGGTGACTGAGACAAACTCTGATTGTACCCCTCTACTTGCAAATCCCCACTGTTTCCAGTAACAGGGAATGTGACACTGCTTTCATTTCTTTGAGGCCAGTGATTCTCAACAAGGGCGATATGACTTCCTGAGGTATTTTGAAATCCTTTCAAGGGTGCCATAGGATGCCATGCAATGTCACTATTATGTGTTATTGTCAGTGGGCAAACAGGATTCACCAGATAAACCCAGAGGGAATTTATACACATACTTTTTTTCCCCACAATGCACCGGAGATCTGCCACTTCAGACTAGACTCAATTAATCGAGTTTGCTCTGCATGCGAGCTGAGGCAAACTACAGTGCATCGTGTGCAGCTGTCCAAGTGGCAAAATGCATGTCAGCATGCAGAAAATGGCGGAGTGCGCTTTTGAACTAAAGCACCTCCAAGGTGCTTTAGTTCAAAAGTGCGCTGCTGCCATTTTCTCAGCACTGACGTGCATTTTGCTGCTTATACAACTGCATGAGTTGCAGCACCAAACATTTATCAAAGCACCGGGTGCTGTGACGCATTCATGTGTAAAAATGCCCAGAGATTTCAAATAGGAATCCACAGTATTTGGATTGTGAGGGCCATTACCTATCCTGCCTTGTTGTGGCCTTTCTGAGTTCTATGAAACAGAAGAACTGCTCTATTAAAAAAATTAGTCAAAGCTAAGAGCTGGCATTTTCTGAGGGGTGCCTTGAGCCTAAAAAGGTTGAGAACCATTGTTCTGGGCCTTGTCCACACTTGAAGTTAGTCTCAATTCCAGCCACTGGTATAGCTGCACTACTGTAAGCTACTCACATAGGCACAGAGATCAGCTTATGAACTCAGCAGAGCTTACCTGTCTTTCCTTGAAACTGGGATAGGGTTTGGGGGAAAGTGATGTAGGGCTTATTTCACTTTGCTTTTCATCATAAGGGATCTGGACTAGGGCAGCTATATCACTGGCTTGAATGGGGCCTCCCTTCCAAGTGTGAAAAGGGCATTGGGATCAAATGCTGATCCCTGAACAAAGCCCACATAAAAGGACTGCATGCAGGGAGGTTCCACTGGGGAAAGTCTCCTTCAGGTTGCAAAACCGCCATGTAGCCAACTACTGCAGCCTCAAATCTCTGCTCTTTCCCACAATAAAGCTGGGGCACTGTATGGTTACCCCACAATAAGGCAAGGTGTCCCTGTAAAGCTATGCTCTGTGGCTTGCATAGGGTAAAGATTATCACAGATTGGATTCCCACATCCTGCCAAACCACCAGGGAACATAGCCACACTGCTGCCGCTGCAGCTTAAGGCATCCCAAGGCTGCTTAAGCTTTGGGAGAATCAGCAAAGCCTAGGATGGGCCTTGCAAGATTTGTAGTTTGGTAAAGGTAAGAAAGCAGCCTCTATGATTTAAAAAAGAAAGTAAGGATCATTCGATCACTCTCGATTTGCAAGCAAATGGAACATCTGCTGGAGCCCTAACTACAAGCCTGGACATACAAATATCACTGCGCCTTAGATAAAGGAAGGAAAAATCCTAAGTGTTCTCCATGCATCAAAATATATATTTTATCTTACACAGCTGAGACACAAGAGCACAACAACTACTAAGGCTCTGCTTCAAATAAATACATTGCCTAATGTCTTCCAGAACACCTCTTCGATGTATTAGGCTTCTGATGATTGATGGAGTTTCCCCCAGCCAGCAGTGAACACAAAAACCCCTTATCAAGGTGCTACTTCCCATCACCACTAGTGTACCACAGAACCAGGGTCCTTTTCCAGTTCACATTTGACTGGCAGGATTCCCAGCGTTTCTAGTGGGAGAAAATGCCCAGTGCTAATTCTAGACAGTTCCTTCTCAAAGAAAACAATCCTGCTCCCTAGAGAGATGAATGCAGGAGCTTGAATAAAGATACATAATCTTCTCAAGGTTCCCTGTGATCCCCCTCCCCCTTTTTCCTTTTCTAAATTACTACTTCATCTTTCCCGGTATTGGGTTACAAAGTAATGGAGAGTGCCAATCTGGACAGAGGAATGTTACACAAGCTGTAACTTTCCTCTGGTTACCCCTTATCTGTCTTTGTACTTGTGATAAAAATCAACCTATGACCCCCTGCTTCTTTATTTATATTAATATTTTCCTTGAAACAAGACTGTTGCTCAGTACTCCAAGTCCTAAAATAAAACACAAGTAATCCAGCCCTGCTTTCACTAGAAGTGCAGCCCTGAAAGCAGATCGTTCCTCCTTTCTATTTTCTCTTCTTATATTTTGCTTGGAATGCACTGTATTCAGAAGCCGTAGGTACAATCATGTTTAGAAGCAAAACAAACAACACGATGAGCAGTTTCTCCTGTCTTTTCCTAACCAGATCCATTCTTGGGCACTACTCTTTAAACTGAAGAATTTTTCCTTTCTCTTCTGACAAGGAAGAATTTGAAAATGTTTACCCTGTGAATTAAATCCACATCTGGGCTGGGAAGCACAGTTCATTCATAGCTCCAACTCTCCTACCCCAGCCGCATACGCACACATGCATATATGCACACACAAAGAGAAGAGAAAGGAAGCACATAACGCTTCTTTGAAGTTTTGTTTCCAAGCCTACTCTGCAGATTCTCAGCCGCCATCACACTGGTCACAATGCTTTGTTAAGGTCTGTAGGTGAAATCCAGAGAAGCAGCTGTCAGCCTGGGGCATCTCTCATCAGGTACATAACTGAGAGGGATTGGTTTCAGCTGGACAAACATTTTATCTACATCAACTAATGTGAAACTTTCTGCCCTTCTGTACAGTGCCAGCTCACTCAATCCACCCCTTATCTTTCCATCAACACTCCATACAGGTGGTTGTTTTTCTCTCTATGCTGCACCTAGCCTGTACAAACAGTCTCCTCACACAGGCTGTGGGTGTAACTGGCCCTTTGTGACCAGAGTGCATGGAATCAACCGCTTAACTCTCCATGCCACATATGCCCAAGCAGCTCTGCACTTAGTGTCTTATGGATACCTGCTAAAGGAAAGACTAGTTACAGATATGAAACAGTACACCAAAAACCATGATGGCTAAAAACAATTTACACAATATTTGTTTGCAAGTGTACCCTACAAACCTAATAGACCTACCTGTAAAAGGGCTGCAGTATGAATCTGATAAGAACAGCAAGGCTCCATTATCTAGGTAAAGCAAGATGCCATCAACAAGCAATGGATTATTAACTAAGGACCTAATCCAAAACCCAGTGAAGTCACTGGGAATCTTTCCATTGACTTCAAGGAGATTCAGATCAAGTCCTAAATTCTCATACTGTTCCTTAATAAGCTTCTTTCTGTAATCCTTGTATTTTACATCCTAACATACTAAGCTTTAAATGAACAAAAAGCTTGATTTGATTGATATATGTGTTATATAATATATACATATATATTAAAGAATTGTCATGTAATTCATTATTACATGATTATTTATTATTTGGATTGCAGAAGCACCTTAAGAACAAGGGCTCTTTGCAAAAGGCACTGTGCAAACCTTGAACAAAAAGACTCTCTCTGCCCCATAGAGCTTGCAATCTAAGACAAAGCAACAGGTAAGCAGAGATATGGGGAGTGCTGGAAACAATGAAAAGATTATGTTCAGACACAAGGCACAGGCAGCCAAGCCATCCAAATGGCTAGGTTGCAGCTTTAAAATAAAGCTGTATAGCCTAGCCTGCAATATGCATAATTCCCTGGATAAAATACACTCGGAATTTCCTAGATTTTTCTTTCTCCCTGTACTATAGTACTGTTATTGTGAGTACTAATGATGAAGTCATAACAATGGTCATGCTAAAAATGTTAAAATGTTAAGACAGTGTTTAGTCCTAAAAAATAAAGCCCCAGTTTTTCCTTCAGAAACACTTGATATATTTCCATTTTTCTGTCAGCAGATTCAAATAACATCTCAAATGCCAAGATTTATACATGGACACTTATAAATGTATTCCGTTATGGCCTCTGGAAAACTACATTTCAGCTTAAACATTCAATTAATGTAATTAAATTGCTACCTGACAGTATTATCTAATTTAACTTTGGATCTATAGTATTGAAAAGCATGTGCCTTTTAACACTCTGACTGGCAAAACGTGTGATAAACGGAGCTATAAATATGTTGGCTCAACTGAGCTGTTTAAAAATAAATTAGCAAACTATAAAAATAAACAGTAACATACATATGTGCTCAATTATGAACTAACTCTAATTTTTGTTCTGAAATACTGTCTTTGACCTTAGTCATAAACAAGCACTATTAAAAAAACATAATATCTCAACAGACAGAAGGGCAGGGATTAAATGCTCATTGAGCTCAGCAGAATGCAAAATAAGGGATGAAAAGAAAGAAGAAAAGAAAGAAAAGAAAAAAGCTCGCTCTCTATTAACTGCAGAAAGTGTGCCGAAACCTATGCTGACTGCCATGTTTATGTTGATTAAAGCTGCTTATGTTAGAGCAAAAAAAGTTAAACCCCAGTGAAGTGTTTTTGCCTTTTCATATATTTAGAGCCTTGTAGGATATAGGGGGGAAAAATTTAGCTTGCAGCTGTTTCAACAGCCTGCCTTTGTGACAGAACACAGTATGTAACTCTACAGGGCTGTCTGAAGACCTCTAGCTGTCCAGGTGGAAACTCTCCTACTGTCTTGTAAGATTTAAGCCATTCTAAAGCATATGGTGAAAATGTGGAAATTGTCTTCCACGCTGCACCAGAACAGAAGGGAAAAAGCAAACAAACAAACAGACTGTTAAAACTAGAGAGCAATGTACAGGAGACATTTTTCACACTAATTCAGTACTCCCGTAACAAAGGATAGCATGCTATGGGATAATTACCATGGGTTATTATTACATTTTCTAAAGCAAAGTGAAAGCAAGCAAGCAAGGCACTGACGGCATATGTTATATACTCTCACAGATTTCTGAAGCTTTCAAGTCATCTGGTTATTGGTGTTTGCTCTTAGATAGTTATTATGGATATTGCTTCTAACTGAGCAGGACATGCACGCACAGAGCAACATACAAAAAGAAATCACAATAAACCTAAAATTCTCTAGTGTTGCGGAGTTTGATGCCCTTCATTTCACAAACAAAAGTAGTTGAGCAACAGCTAAGTAGTTATTCATCATGAAGAACCAACATAAAATGCTGACTGCCCGAGGGTTGTCTCCCAAAAAAGTTATATAAATAAAAAATAGGAGGAAACTCATGTTCATCTACACACAGTCTTAGAATGCAGAAAGAGCCTGATCGGCATGAGGAGTTGGAAGAAAGGCTTCATTACACAGTACACTGCCCGAGGCCAACTTCTCTACAGTGGTGAGACACGTAGGCCCAGCAGTGCAGTCAATAACTACATAGAATCTGACATTTACACAAACAAGAAGGGCTGCCAGTTGCTGAGAGACAAACATCCATAACACACATTTTTAAAGGAATGCAACTGTAAGGTTATGTAACAGCCACTGAAGGCACACATTTTAGAAGTCCTTCACTTTCACAGCAATGGGATGCTTAGGATCATTCGAAACTTCTCTGTGCATTTTTATGAAGTTCAGTGGAGGAAAAGAGAGGGGAAAACCCATGTCCAATCCTTGTGCTGCTCAGAGAAATCATGAAGTCCAAGTGGTTTGGGAGCCATTTTAGTCTTCTGAGTTTTGGCATGGTTAAGCTACTGCTGCTTTCAACCTAACCCAGCAAGCTCTGCCTGATCCTTTCTGCCCTGTCCTCACAGCCTCTGATGACTCAGAAAGGATTCGCTCTAACTTATGGTAGATTTAAAACATTTGTAACAGACTCAAAGGAAACAAAAAACCATCATCCTCAGCTACCAAAGGGTATGCATTAATCTCGTAGACTACCATTGTTATGGCAAGTCATTTCCCAGGACAACATTTGTTCCATCTCTTTTTTAGGAAGATTTACTGTTCATAGAAGGTGACAGACTGATACCACTTCTGTGAAAATTCCTCCATTTTTCCCCTGAAGGGGATTGCAGCAGTACAAGCATCCAGACACTGCACTACAAATGCTGACCCCAGTAGGAATTTCTCCTAAGGAAGAGTTTCCATGTCCATTAAAATCCTTTGCATCTCTGCTCAAGTTGTGAGCCCTGTTCTGATCCCCAGTTCATTTCACACAGATTATTGGATGGTAATGATAGTTGGTCACTGCTGTTCTAATTTAAATAAGGGATCAATGGCTGAAGACCTCTGTATCCCATTACCTACCCCAACCTCATCTATCTCCTTTACCAAGAATTCCATACAGCCTATCAAGTGTGCAGTATCAAATAATCTTCCAAGAACATCAAATGTGTCTTAGAAATAAAATATAAGAATTAGAACATGGCTCACAGCATTTACCAAATGTAAAATGTTGTCCAGCTTTAGTAACAACATTTGTAAGAAACAGTATGGTAAATAAAGGCATGTAGTGTATTTAGTATCTTGCCATTCTCTTTTTCACCTTGTCTGCTGTCTCCTTAGACAACAGAGATGTACAATTCAAAAAAGCAAGGAAAAAGAGAAAAATAAGCTAGACAGGTGTTTCTGGCTCTAAAGTTCAATAAGTATTCAGAACATGTTCAAACAAGGAGGGTGCAACTTGAACTTTCTTAGGATTAGGTCTCGTTTATGCTCTGCGATCACCTTGCTTTTACTCCTGCATGCAGCAGTAAGAATGGTAATCTCCACAGCAATCCTCCCATCAAACTACCATCCCCGTGTGAGTTCTCATACAGCTTGTCGATGCACATGCAATGCTTCTGCCACCCTTTTTTCTGGGATATTAAGAGGCATACTAAGGAGCAAGATGAACATTCATTCTTTGAACAATGTTTTATCCAAAAAGTGCTTTATGGAAGATTTGGGTGGGTGCTGAAACACTCATATTTCCCAGCTTGCTTGTATGTATATATGTCCCTTAGCCACCTGACCTGGCAGCAGGACCTGCAGGTAAATCAATAATCCAAAGACACAAGTTATCTCTGAAAGGCACTACATCCAAACCTGATGGTACACTACAAGCTAATCAACACTGGCTGAATGCTGTCATGTCATTACCACAGAATGTGCCATGTGCAGAAATAAAGGTATGACTGTGAAAATAAAAACAGTGGGAGGTTAAAAGAATGGTCATTACTGACACCAGCAAGACATTCGACTTTGTGTCCACCCTCCTCTGTGCCACCACTTAGCTGTGACTACTATCCCTGCTTAGTAAAATGGTGATCAGCAAAACATCAATGGAAATCAAAGCTGATCTCAGCAGTATTTTGATACAGCCAAGATGCATCAGGCAGAAAGACTCTTTTCTCATGCTCATATGTGAACTGCATGCTAGCTTCACACTTATGCATGCTATATACATACTTTGCTATACACTATGTCTTCAGAACTTCTTTTGAAATCAGGCACATGGCACATACTTCAAGTGCAGTAGAAAAGAGCAGTAGGAAAATAATCCAATCCTTATGCACACTCTCTATTCAAACACCTTCCCATAAGTCTGCCAGCCTCCTTCCCCCCACTCTCCCTCTCTCTGTCTCTCTCTCTCTCTCTCTCTCTCTTTCTCTCTCTGGAAAACAATCTGTTTTCAAAGCCATGACACTTCTCCACCCTTGCACTCAATGCGATCCAGTGAAGATATGCTCTGTGATAAACCATAACAATAAAAAGTTGGAAGTAAAAGAACATGACAGTTTGAAAACTAATGCCATTTTCTGTGCCTCTCCTCTGTTCTGTTACCAATAAAACACTTAAAGATACTATTCATGCAGACATAAAGTGCTAATGGCTACCTGTTACTATGTTTCATAATGCTAATATTTTGCTCTGATTCTGACAGTTCTCTTTTTGTTATTTTAAGTTAACAGAGCTCTAACCTGGGTTGAAACTGAAAGCTTGAAGTGTTACAATCTACATAAACTACACTATTAATGATACCATTTCCTTACATGTTGTATGATTTCATGAACATAATCTTCTCACAGTCAAGCTATTTTCCAAGCCATAATAAGTTGGGAATGCAGAAGCATAGAAGTAGCATGCAAAGTCCTAAGAGACATTACTGAAAAAGTATCATTAATTCTTTTTCTGAGCCCTGTGCATGCTGTGTGTGTATTAGAGGCAAGAGGAGAGGAAGCAGTAATGTGAATGACAAAAAGCCAGTATATTAGAAGAGACACTTTAACAGCATAAAGCAGAAAATTCAGCCATTCCCACCTAACTTTAAGTGGTGGTTTCCCAGGGCCAGAACTTAGGTTGATGTAAATCCACTCAATCCACACCAAGTAAGATGACACTGAGTTTTACCACAGGCTCTTGTTGACTTCCCTGGATGCTGAACAAATGAAATATGACACCACTATTAAAATAACTTTTCCCAAAGTTTCCAGCTGATCCAGATTAATGTCTCACAAAGAGATTCACTGATGTCGACAACACTTACAGGAATTATTGGGTTTGGCTCTCCTGTCCCTTGTGCAGGTATAAGCCAGGTGTAGCATCACTGAAATTGATGGGGTCACATCAGCTGTAAAACCAGTCATGGGAAAGGAGAACCAGGTCCTCTGTGAATAGAAACTACAGAAAGGACCAGTATAGTGATCTAATCTTCTGTGGAAAGAGACAGGAGCAGAAGAAAGTCTTTGGTTTCCAGAGCTAACTGATCAAGGTTTTTGCAGAGAGATTTCAAACCAAACCACTTCAAGTATGTGATAGCTTCATCCAGGGAGGAGCATTTGCTCTTTTTACTTTTGTACTTGCTTATTGTCATAAATGAGGCAAGTGAGCAGCTATTACTAAAGTGCATTACACTGAGGTTAAGAAAAAACTTCATCTAACTTAGTCATTCTAATATAATAAAGGGCTTAGTCGGTCTGTCTGTCTGTCTGTCTGTCCGTAATGCTTTTGTTCAACTGCGCATGTGCTGCCAAGAGGGCGGGCAGCGATTGGCTGCATGAGCCTAGGGGGGGAGGAGGTGGAAGCAGAGACGGCCGCGCACGCACCCAACAGCCAGCAGAGATGGGGAGGCAACAGGGACAGAGGGGAGTGGGGCAGGGAGGGGAGGCAGGGAGAAGCCCCACCAGCGAGGGCTCCCTCCCCCCACCCACCTCCTCCCCTGAGCAGTGGGGAAAGGAGGCAGCAGTGGCACTGCCAGCGGGGAGGGCGGGGGGTGGCCATGTAAACACTCTTTTGTTATTTTAAATCCATCTTTCATGACAGGCAATTGGCTAGTTAAATAATGGGCCTCAGTGTTAGAAGACTTGTATGTCAATAACCAGGAGGGCTGGGCAACACCATCAAAAAGGGTAAGAGACATTCTACCCCTATGTCCTGCTGTCTTGGTGACTTACCTGTCAGTACCACTGCAGGAGTACAGCATTCTCACTCTGTAAGCCCCACACTTTTTACATGGTTGCTCCTATATCAGTAGGTTGCTTCCACAGGGAATTATCCTTACTGAACCTGAGAGACGCACCTAAGAGGAGTCAATTCCTACCAGTCCTCTGGCACAGAAGAAGCTCTTTGCACCACAAAATGAGTGGCTAGACTCAGAAGCCTTCTTTTCTGGGCTAGGACATAATAAACACAGACATGATACACTGAGTGTGTTTGCACATAACTTGTTCTGTAGATCAGGCAACCTAGTTACTAACAACGAGTAGCAGTAAAGTTGTCACTCAGTCCCTTCTAGCAGTGATGGAGAGTATCCAGTGGTGGGAAAGATGGCAGGCATTAATACAACTGCTGTACTTATCTATCCCCATGTCTCTTATGGTCACCTGCATTTCATCTGTATCCGTAGCCTTGAGCTCCTGCTATGACTACTTCCCTGCCCTGCTTGTTCCCCAAACAGTGGCTTATCCCTTAGCATGGCTCCTTGCCAGTTGCTTCTTCACTGTTCCATAGGAGGATTGGTCTGACCTAAATATACGCCTATTCACCAAACAGCTATTGGAAAATACAGTACACATTTCTCAGTCTGTGTTCACATTTTGCCAATACCCATCCTTCTGCTGGAATCTACCAGAGCACCTTCAATACTCTCAATTTAAGGAAATGTATTGGCCTGGCCTCTCGTGGCAGATCACTCACATTCATGAAGTCCTGAATAAATGGGAGAAAGTATAAATCCCAATGAGACTCATTAGCTGTGGGGTGTTCATGTAAAGTGACTCACTTCTTTATGTCCTTGGGCCTCACTGGACCCGCTGGGTGGGATGGTAGGACAGAACAAAATACCCAGGAATATGCAACAGCTTCCAAATCAAAACTGGTGTGAAAGAATGAAATTCAAGAGGATGGATAAGCATTTTAGGAGTATGAGATAAGAGGAGGTGGAGTTTCCTGATAAGGGAGGATTTCCCTGCTCAGATATCAAAGGATTCACACCAAGAAAAAAAAAGGGGGCAAACTGCATCAGTCTGAGCCAAGTAAAGGAAGATCCACACTCTCTTTTAAACTCTGACCTTTTATTGTCTGTCTTCCTGACTAGGATTTAAACATGCATTGTTAGAATGGGTTACATATCACATTCTAAGAAGGCGGCTCTGGACAAGGCAGTATATGCTTTAGCACGTGCTGGCTGGCTTCCACTTGGTCTATGTTAGATTTGCTCTAGCAAATGTTAGCTAACAGCTTCTAACAGCACACCTTCAAATCCCAATCTAGGCAAACCCTTATCATTCTATACTGCTTAGGGAGCAAACATTCCTCTGGTTTTGTCTAAACTATTACTACAGTTTACACAAACTCTGATTATTCCATACTATTTAGTGAACAGAAATTACTACTAGAGTTCTCCCCCAAACACTCCCTGCCTCCCTCCCCAGTGTGCTCTTGCTTTGTCCTTGCTTTGATGGTCCTCTTTTCCCACCCTCCAGCTCCACAGAGGAAATGCTACTCTCACAGAGTGGGGGGACAACTGGATAAGCCTCTTCAGTGCTGCTCAGCTGTCTAACAGAGTTGCTACTTGAGAGATATACCTTCTCAGGATAAACATGCTACAGTTAGTACACTATGTCTAAACTGCCTTCCATTCAAGGATCTCAGACCCGTTTATACAGATTAGTGAATGATGCTCTAGTGAGAAAAGTTGAATCTTCCCTATTTCACAGAAAATGAATTGTTTTGATCTACCCAAAATCTAAAAACAAGAACCAAGACTAGACGCCAGATCTCTCTTGCCCAGCCTTGCAATGAAACTGCAAGTTCTACTGTTCCCTCTACCACTCTTATGATCTGCCAGCTCAGAAAAGGGAGAATATCGACTCAGAACTTAAGTTGCTGGAACAACAGTACAGAGTTCCATCAGGCTGGCAAATTCCTTGACATAATGTGCTGCACCTCCCAAGTGGGCTTCAAAACACATTTGTAATTTAAAAAAAGACCCAGCCCGGTAACCTCCCTCTGCATGTAATTCTCACTCAAGACAATAGAGTTTCATGTGTGAAAGGGTTCCCAGTCTGAGTCTCTATTCTGCAGAAAAATCCTACTCTGGACTTCTGGTCAAAGAAATCTGCAAAGTCTTGGTATGAGTCCAAACCCTTCTAATATTTTGGAATGTTCAGGTGAAGCCCCAGATGCTGACATGGGCCAGGTCTTAAGTCTGGATCTAAAGTTTCCTATTCATGGATCCAGATGTGAGACTATTACCCCGACATTCCACTGGCCCCTTTTTCTCTGGCTTCTGCAGGGCTAGGGACAGAAGTTACACATAAACCAGTTTAAGTGGTCTGAAATTGGTTTAAACGTGTAACAGAACATACGTTCAGTGCACATGAACCAGTTTCAAAATGGCAAAACTAGTTTAAGATAAACCTGGTATCAGACTAAACTGATTTGAGTCAAACCGGTTTATGCAATTTCTGTCTCAGACCCCTTCTTGGTTTAAGTTAAACCAGAATCCCCCAGGATCCCAGCATGCTCTGCAGCCCTGGGCTGGGCTGGGCTGTCTATTACAGCCAAGCAAGGTTGGTCCTGCCCCTCTCCTTCCCAGCCAGTGCACTATCACTGATCTGGCTGGCTAAGAAAAGGGTGAGGATGTGAAACCCTGATCTGGAGTGCTGCCAGGTCTGCCTGGCAAAGCGGCAGCAGCCCTTGCTAGGCACCCCCAGTCCCCCACACCCTTCACTGCTCCAGCAGCAGAAGCAGGGCAGGGCTAGACCCCAGTAGCCTGAGGAGAAGCAGGGGTTTAATCTCCCATTGCAAGGGGGCACAGTGCAGGCACCAATAGGCTCTGCTCATGACCCGGGGCTGTGTACCAGGCTGGTTTCCTCAGCCACAGGGCCGGGAGCTCAGGACAGGCTTTTGCAGGTCAGAAGCGTGGGCAGTGGTGGGAGGAGAAATGGACCGCCGCAGCCCAGCCCAGTTCCATGACCCAGGGATTTAGGCAGCTACCAGCCCACGGCAGTCCACCCCTCCCTCTCCTGGCAGCAGCCGCTGAGGGGAAGAAGGGAAG
>NW_005841866.1:2435058-2457558 GCF_000455745.1 Alligator sinensis
AGGGGGTTGGGGGCGGGCGGCCACAGGCCAGTCCCTGCCTAGGGCCGTGGGCCACAGGGCTGGGCTGGACTGGGCTGCGGCAGTCCATTGCCTCCCCCTACCACTTCCCACACCCATGGCCTGCAACAGTCCGCCCCAAGTGCCCAACACCACTGCAAGCAAGCAGTGGGTGACAGGTGCTTCACGTGCACCCGCTGGGATAGTTCACTCCGCCACTGCTGCCAACTCCAGGATAGGAAGGGGGCAAGGAGCCATGCTGCAGCTGCAACCCACCTGTACACTGTGGCCCCCCGCATAAGGCTAGATGTAGGAGGTAGCAGGAGCTGACCTCCAGCCCCTGGGGTCACCCCATGGCCCCAGGTGCACGAGCGGAGCCTATTGGTGCCCACATCATACCATGCCACACCCCCCTGCAATGGGAAATTAAACCCTGCCCCCACTCCTGCTGCCAGCCAAAAAGCAAGTGGGAGTGGGGGTGGGGGCAGGGCCTGGGGACACTGCTCAGGACGGGGCAGTTTTTTTGCTGCACGGGCTGGCGGCATGTTGGGGGGAGGGGGAGGGGGGGGCAGGGGCGGGGGCACTAAGCCACAGTACAAAAATATAGGAGTAGATATGGGGCTTTTGGCCCGCCCCCAGGACCACTCACAAATTGTGCCCCCAGAGACTCAAGAGGCACCAGTCACCCCTGTTTCAAATATAAGAAAGATCCAATGTCCCAGAGTCAACCAAATGAACAAACTTCTGGTAGAAGAGGTATAACATTTATTAAAAATTACTATGGCTTCTTTTGGTCATATGTTTCGCTACCATGATGTGTGTGTCATACAATAAAGATGGAGCCAACCCACATCTCTCTTACTCAGCCAGTTAGCTTTTTATGAACCTATGGATGAAGTGGGTCTACAGAATAGTTTTTAAGGTAAACAGAGAAATGGCTTCCTAGACCAGGATGGGGTGGAAGAAAATGCAGAGTGCCTGTAGCAGAAGCACACAAACAGTTGTCAAGGCTGGTATCACTAGTGGAGTAGAAGGATTCGCAATGGTTTTCATGCAAAAACAAAATTGTTAGGGGAGACAGTTATGCAGGATCGCAAAGACCAAACCAAGAAAATTTTGAACTCCAGCAAGAGAAGCAAGTAGAAGGAAAAAATGAAAGAACAGAGTAACCAGTAACATAACTTGGTGGCGGCAAGGGGGAGCTGGAAGGGGAAAGCAATTAGGGCACCAGACCCAGGTGCCAATTAAGAGGGGGCACCAGAATAGAAGCCCCCAGGGAACTGCACCGCTGATACAACCAATGCTGAGGGAGCTTACACGAAAAAGGTATATACTCCCACCCCCAGCAATGCCCCAGAGGCCAAAATTTAAACTTATACCTATGAGGGTGAAAAATACCTCTGGAGTTTAGACAATGGATTAGTATAGGATATCTTGGATAAGAATAATCCAGTCCAGGGGGTTGGACTATATGACTTCTGAAGGCCCCTACCTCCCTAGGATTCTATGGTATTCAGAACAAGAAACAAGGAAGACAATCTCCAAAGGATTTTCACAAGAAAGTGCTACCAAGCAGCTCCAGCAGACAGTTGGGCTTCTGGGGAGACACTCAGCTTCCTGCTCCATGTCACCTCTCTCATGTTCTTTCACATGCACAAAGAATGAATGCCTGATCTTTAGTACCACTTCATCTTTGCTCCTGTCCTTTGGCAATTTGGCCTTGGTCATGATATCACATGGAGAAAATGCCTCTTACATCACTCACTCAGCTTTGCAGTGGAAAAAGAAATGGGTAAGCAGCAAAACTGTCAAGAGACATGCTAAATATGATCTGTTAAAATGTTTTCCCCAATGTGGAGATTTCCCTTTTAAAAGCTTTGCTAATTACTGCTTTATCCTGCAGGCCTGGCTGGCAATTCTGTCATATGCTGCCATTTTCTTAGTTCTCCAGAGAAACAAAAAGACAGTGACTATTTTCATAGGGTCAGATAAGCAGGAGCAGCACACATTTTTGGTTCTAAGCACATCATCACTCATTCTAGTATAAGGGCAAATTGAATCCCATGAAACAATTTTCATAGCATATTCTTCATCATTTCCTCCTCTTCCTTCACTGCTGAACATGGAAGAGATACACTTACATGCATTTGATACTATGATTAAGCATGCAACTCCAATTGTGCAGGTCATGCTGAGAAATACAAAGATACCTTCATCAAATCTGGCCTTCCTTGCCTACAAATCTTTGTTTTGCTAGAGATCAACAAAAGCTGCGCAATCCTCCCATTTCAAAAAAAGGATAACACTGACATAGCCAAGAGCAGAATTTGGCCTATTAACAACCAAGCAGCGTGGCTGTCATCATTGTTTGAGTAGCAACATATTTATGTCATCATCTGTCTGATTTTACAACAGGCAGTGCTACACTTTGGATCTAAATGTACCTTTAATGTCATACAGGCTTAATAAAGCCTTACTTTTTGTTATCCTTATTTATAAACATCACAGACATGGACTGGAGGATGAACTGGGTCCCAACAGCAAGCCTTGATTATTCTTAGTAGACGACTTGCTGTTTGTAGCTTTCTAGCTGGCTAATTTCTTCTGCCCTTTCATTTTGATCATTCTTCTAGTGTCTCTGTAATGGTGCTCCTAATGCTGACATTTCGGGAAATGTCTAAAATGCTCTAACCCCTGCACAGCCCCAAGGGAGCAGAAGGACCAAAGGTAAATGCTAGCTCTTCCCATAACAAGAGAGAGATAATCCATCTCGCTCTCCTCCCAGAACAACAAAACAGTAGTGGGAAAAGGGTTCCTCCAAAAGAAAATCTATTTAAATAAAATATAAACCACAAGAAAGATTATGGAGCCAGAACTAGAACTCACAACATCTGAAGATCTACTATAGTTGTGTAGGAGCAGAGAACTGGACTCATGAACCAGGAAATACCTCCCAGAGCTATGTTCCCACCTATCTATCAACAGCAGTAAGAATCACTGAAGTCAAGTGGGTGGTACCAATGTCAGCAAGGATATAACAACACTTAGAGATGCTAAAATGAGGTCTGTTGATCATGGGATGTGGTAATGCCAGGCACAGAAGAAAATCTGCAAGTGTCATGCTTTAGTAAAATGGACAAGGTACAGAGCTGTAATTCATAACCTGATCCAAACCCCATTTCAGTTAAAGCAAAGACTTCTATTGACTTCAGTGGATTCTGGCTAAGGTCCATCATGATTCATGTAAGTATATGCCCACTAGAAAACAAAGAACTAATGGTGTTTCAGTTAAAACAGCAAGGCCTATGCACATTGGGTGAGTCTACACATGCAATTAATGTGCCTTAAGGTTACTGTGCATTAAAATAAGGCACAGTAAACTGTACCCAGAAACACATGCAACCATACCGGAAGCAAATTTGCTCCCAATGGCTGTGTCCAGATGAGTGCAGCCACTTGTTTCCCCAGGGACAAGTTGCAACAGTGCACCTCATGCTGCTGCTAGTTGTCCCCAAGGAACACCTGTGCCATGCACACTCTGGCGCACGGCAGGTTACCCTGGGTGGGATAGGGGAGGCTGGGGCCGGCAACTGTGATGGCCCCAGCAGCCTTACCTGAGGTCCTGGGGGCCTCAGGGAGCTGCAGCCATAGTGCTCCTGCAGCTGGGAGCCTGGCCAGCAACCAGAATAAGGCTCTGGCCAGCCAGGCTCCTGTTTTGGGTTGCATGCACTGGCTGTGCACCTCCTCGCTTTTTTTTGGCCATGGAATCTTCTGGAGTCAAAAAACACCCCTGTGCTGCACGGTAGCAGCACAGACCATGCCTGAATATGTGGTGTCTGAAACTGCAGACGGGTCTGCAGTGCCACATACTGCATGTCCGTGCTCGTCTGGATGCAGCCAACGGGAGCAGTTGAGTGCAGGGCTGCTCCTGCCCCTCTGCCCTACTCTGCCCCCTGCAGCAACCAGGAGTAGCTCCAGGCTCCCCTGGTGCCAGCCCAAACCACTAGGGAGCACAGAGGTCAGGCCTGGGCTCCAGCGAGCAAGAAGGAGCTTTCTCAGAGCGGGGGACAACTACCAGCCGCACAGACCCCAGGATCACAGCCTGGCTCAGTGGTGTTGGCTTGGGGCAGTGCCAAGTGGCCAACCAGCAGCAGCACCCTGAGTTCTCTCCTCGCTTTGCTTGCTGAAGGCATTGGGGGATTCTCTATCCCTGGTCCCAGTGCTACTCAGCTCCCAGCTTCCCCCAGCAACCAGGAGCTAAACAGTGCCAGGACAGGAGAGCTGACTGTCCTCAGAGTGCCAGGCTGGAGACAGTTTCCCCATCCCATTAGCCCTGCTGCTGCCCACGCAGCACATGCCCCATTCAGCTCCCACTCCCCACTCATGCCTGCAGGGAGCCCCAGGAGCTGAGCAGCACCAGGAGTCGCAGGGGGGTCTATGCAGCAGCGGGACCACGGGTATTCAACAGGGAAGTAAGCAGCACCAGGACCAAGGGGAGACACATCCTGGTGCTGCTTACCCTGCCACAGCACCCCACAGTCCCAGAACTGCTTACCCCACAGCAGCTCCCCTGGTCCTGGCGCTGCTCAGCTGCCAGCTCCCCCAGACACGGGCAGGGAGGAGAAGCTGACTGGGGTGTGTACTGTGTGGGTAGTGGCAGGACTGAGGGGACAGGGAAGCTCTACTGGGGGAAACCGGGAGCTGAGCAGCACTGGGATTGGAGACAGAGAACTCTCCCGTCCTCTCAGCAAGCAAAGCAAGGGGACAGCTCAGGGTGCTGCTGCAACTCATCCATGGGGCATCACCCCAAGTCAACACTGGGGTGTACTGCTGAGCTGGGCTGTGATCCCAAGCTCCATACCAGAGCTGCGGACAGCTCCCCTCCACCCCCACCCCCTGCAGCCCTCTGCTACCTAGGCTGACCAGGAGCAAATTGTTCCCAATCAGCATCTACACATGCGCTACTTGCACAGTAGCTAATGTGCAGTTAATCTATTACCTGCATTTCTTGGTACTAGCAAATCATGCATTACTGCACAGTAAGTCCCATGCACGTTAGTCTAATGTGCAGCAAAGGGTCTCATTTAGATGCACCCAGTTTGTAGCAATTAAGAATTCAAAAAGTATCAGAAAGAACTTCATATTACAATGGTAAATACCTAGGAATTGTCCAAAAAAGTAGCTAATATAATAGGATGAAAATGAAAAGCATTACCAAAGGGCATAAAAATGAATACATAGCAGACTTGAATCAACGTATTTAATGCATGTCACTGCTTTTTACTTATGTTCTATATTTTATACTATTCGAGTGCTACACCTTGAAATATATGCATACAGCCAAAGCCACAACATCAGACTTTTCAAGATGTGAAAGCTGCAGATTAAAAACATGTTAGAACGCTTATTTTGCACTGTGCCAAAAATGTGTCTCTAACCTGTTGGAAGAAATGGGTGTGGAACTTCTTACAGAAAGATCATTACACTCGCACAGCAGAGTACAAGGTTCTCTCTCTTTGTTTCTTCCCTGTGTGGAAAATACTGACTGAAAGATGGCTCAGGTCCTGTCTAACCTCTATAAATTTAAAAAAATAATACAATTGAACAAGAAAGTTAAGTGGGACTCCGCTGAATCCTTTCCAACTAAAGTCAGTTTGCCACATAGGGATATAAACCACTGATCTCAGGGCTGAGCACGGTACTTGCTGATTCTTTTAGTGACTTAAAGTCACACCATGTGGGATACTGAATCACTCTGAGTAGATACAAAAATGTACACAAAACATAAAAGTCTTTCATTTGAACTGAAGTTCAATTTACAGCTCACTAGACTCAAGGGTGTGTTTGAGTAGCTCTTTGTTGTAAGATTTTGTTAAGGTATGTTCTAACTTGTTCCCTGCACAGTTTTGTAGTTCTTGATATTAACAGTCAATTATTTTGTTCAAGTGGCTCAAAGAATTGTTTTTCTGCTGTTAATATGGCTAGTTAAGGAAAGATAATGCAGAGCTATATCTCTGATATCAGTTCTAAAACTTAGAGTGGATACTGCCTGGACATTGCTATATTCTCTTACCTGTTACACAGCTTTCAGCTTCTCCTTCAATACTTATATAAGAAAATATCTTTAATAAAAATTAGCAATTGGAGTTAAATTGTGCAACCCCTACTCATATGCCTAAGCACCCACTCATGCAGATAGTCCCATTAAGGCCATGTTACTACGCTGATGCATAAGGACTTACCAAAATGAGTAACAGCCCCACAACCAGACCCTAACATAGGAAAAATAATCTCTTACAGTAAAATTCTTATATTCTTACTCATACTGGGGCCAACTACATGTGCCATAAACTCTGGAGCAGTGTGAGCCAGAGTAAACTACTCCCAGGCACAGCATCTACACATGTACCCGGGACAACAGCAATTTGAACAGAGGCAGAGCAGGCCCGAGCTGGCAGGAAGAACAAGGGGTCAGCCCCAGGTTCCAAGTGGCTGCATTAGGCAGCAGAAGGGCTGACTGGGGCACAAGGGCACTCAAAATGCAGAGCTGTGTGGCTAGGAGGTAGGCAAGAGTCTGGCCTCCAGCTGGTTGGGCTGAGGAGGCACAATTTATGCTCGCAGTCAGCATCTACACGTTTAATCTCAGTTAATTGCCCCAATGTAAAATAGTACTGTCCCCAACAATACTATCTTACTGTGGCATGAATTAGTTTACTGAGACCTAATACTACTGCACATATAAACAGTGATGCTTTACTCTGCAGCCAATGAGTCTACTCTGTAGTTAAGCGCATGTGTAGAAGAGGCCACTAAATAACATATTACTTTGTGGGAAGCACTGTTGTAATAAGTGGGACAACTTCAAAAGTAAGGTGCCATTCTGGTCCAAACTCATTATGTCACATCATAATGACTGTTCTACAAGTTAACAGATGCTGCCAGTTTCTAACAAATAAATTATAAAATTAGACTGAAACAATAGCAAGAGCAAATACTAATTATAATAAAACATGAAGACAAGCCAATCTCCCCAATTCCAACATTTTTTTTTTTAATGTTCTTACTTGTTTTATTAATTGAAGGAAATGCTTCTTTTTTCTCACCAGACATGAGGTGTGAATTATGCAAAGCAGTATTTGGATATGTAAACTGGATTTTTTTGCATATTGTGGTACTAATTAATAATGTAAATTCTAGACTCTTGGTGTCAAAATTGGGTTTTGGAGTTCTTTTAATAAATTCAAGACATTCATGTTTCTAAAAGCAAAACAAATACATAGGGTTTTTTCAGATAATATAGACATCAAGGGAGCTATATTCAAAAGCACTCAAAACTGGATTCTTAACACTGACTTCAACAGCACCAGGGTTAAGACAAAGTTGGGCACTGTTTTTTAAAAATCCCCCTCTCAACTTTACAAGTCATAAAATACCACTAATGCACACATTTTTTCAAATAAATTTAAACAAATCCCTTTTTTTTTTGGTCTACATGATCAATTTTTAGGAATATTTTCTACTCAGTATCTGTGCAAAATTTCTGTTGGCAATGAGAGACAAACACGTCTCTATCCAACCAATAGTGTGTGTTTGTGTGCATAGATACACATGCATACACTTATATATGTGCATGTAAATCTATATAACAAACCACACAAATCTATACAGAACAACTGATCTGGATACAACCCCAAATAAAATTATAATAATGCAACTAGATAGCATCTTTCATCTGATGCTGTCAAGGTGCTTTACAGTTATTAATAATTTAAACCTAACAACATTCTTATGAAGTAGGTACGTATTATGGAGCAGGGCACATAATGGATTTTTTCAGTTCAGTTGCTGAACTGAATAATTAGGGGAAAAAATTCATTTGGAGTTGAAGAAGAATAATTTTTTTTCAGATTGTTGGCAAAATGAGAAAACTGAACAATTTTGTTTAAGGTTGAACAAAACATTTCATTCAACCTAAAGCAAAGAAAGCATTTCATTTCATTTTCAAGTTATTTAACCCAGTTATAGCCTTCTTTTTAAAAAGTACGGCAATTTTTAAATGAAAAATCCCATTTAAAAAATAAATAGCTGAAACCTTTTGCTTCAAAAATGTTGAAACAAAACCATTTTCAAAATTCTTCTTTCTAATATCTTGGCCAAAATAATTCAATGACGTCATTGATACCACATCTTTCAGCAAACTTGCTATTCAACAAAAAAATAAAATTCACTCAGCTCTTAATTCTGTATAACATCTACTTTCCATATAAGCAAACTGAGATAGCGAAACTACAGACCAAATCTTAAAATTCTTAGTTAGGCAAACTTCATTCGGATTTCTTAAGTGGCACATCCAAATCACACAGTATCCAGTGGCAAACCATGAACAGAAGCCAGGGGTCAGATCACTTCCAGGCTATTGGAGCCATTTTCCATGATCTTACACAGGCCAGAGATCCCATGTGCAGAATTTCCCCTACACAAGAGGTGGGGGCATACTGAGTTGGCTGGGAGCATACGAGAGGTAGGAGAAAGCGTTGAGGAATTGGACTCTGGCTAGACCTAATCCTCTGCTAGCATAAGGGACCTTACCCTAAACACTTAGAATTAAAACAGAACCCCCTCCCCATTCCACCAACTCTAATTTGCAGCAGCCCTAATTGAGGAGTGTTCAGTTGGCTCTCTGAGGTTGCCACTTCCCGCTTGGTGAATCAGGGCCCAGGAGTCTTGACCCAAACAATCCTTTGCATTAATGTTCAAATCACATCTTCCTGCAGTGACATAGACCCATATATAATTGTCTGGGCATACTCCCCTCCAGTGCACAGCATGTAATGCAGCCCTCTACTCCAACACATATTGAAAGTCTAATCACAGCATCTTGTGATAGAGCAATGATTCTTAACTAGGGTGCCTTGAATTCCTTTCAAGGGTGCTGCAGAGTGCTATTCAGTGTTAGTAGTGATAGGTGTGCAAATATGATTTAAAAAATAAAACCAGAGATTACAAATAGGAATTCATTTGTACTAAAAACATTCTACCCTGTTCCAGTCTTTATAGTTTCTTTGCAACAAAAGACTTGCTCTATTATTTTTCTGTAGTCAAAAAATGAGTGAAAACTAAGAAGCACCTCAAGTCTGATAAGGGGTGCCTTGAGTCTAAAAATGCTGAGAGTCAGTGTGATAGAGGAACCTGGTGTTCAATCAGTCTAAGATTGTGGAAAGACATAAATGGAGTGTTGACAGCAGCTACTGAACCAAGGGATATAGTTTGGTAGAAACAGGAGGAGTCAGGAGGAAGTAAATTTTCTCTAAAGAATATCAGTATAAAACAGCAAAGCTTACAAAAACAGATCAGAAGGTAAGGCTACCCTAGACAATAATAATTTGTGATTAGCTGGCTCTGTATATGTTGTGAGCATATAAAAATGCTTCACCATTTAGTGCAATGCTCTCTGTTACAGTAAAAGTTCTGACCACGAGACATATGTCTGTGTACTGAATGACCCACTTCTGCCTAAGTAGACACACCCGTCAAGGAACTGAGGAGGACCTGCATGAACCACTGTTTTTTCAGCCTGTATTTTTTTAACTTTGCCCCCTGGTAGGTATGATAAGATGCATTCGTACACTTCCAGAGCAGACTGGGCTGTAACTCGTGCTGGCCACACGCTACAGAGAAAACCAGTTTTTTATACCTTCTGTGACTTTTTGTTCTGATGAGATGGTGCCACACAGCCCTTCATGTATACTAAACAACATAAGGCTATGGAAGGAACATGACTGTTGCTTAAATCCTAACAAGCTTACTTATCAGATCAGAAGCAATAAAAAGGATGCCAATAATATAGGTGACACTGTTTTTTCACTGATAAATTACTTCATTTGTCTGCTTTTTTCTGGCAGTTTCACCTGGTTTGACTCAGTCAAATGTGTTCAGAAGTTGTGTTCTGTCACCTCCGACTTGACCCCTACACTCCTGCCTGGTGAAGGCCACCATGTCAGGTGTTGCCCCATTACTATCTACTGCTTCACTCCAGGAAGGCAAGGTGCCAGCCAGCCTGGAACAGTACCATCTTGCTGAAAAGAAAAATATCTCTTGACATTAACAGCCTTGCCAGTTATCAGCCAGTCTCTAACCTTTCATTCTTGAGGAAGGTTATTGAGAAAGCAGTTTTGGAAAGCTGCATTTGCATCTTGATCTTGTGAGGTGTCTTTGACCCCTATCAATCTGGCTTTAAACAGGGAGATGGTGTTCCCACTTAATGTCTAACAATGTCCTTCAAGCAATGGACACCAGTAAGTTGTCCCACATAATGTCATATTTCCATCTATGTCTTGGCCCTGAGACCCTGACAACCTGTATTTCTCTCCTGTGGATCCTACCACAGGAATTCATATTTTTTTGAAATCCCATTCATGACTACTGTCATGCATTCTAGCTGAAAACCAAAACCCAGTGACTCCTTTTCTTGAACCAGTGAGCCATTATGGGCAAATAACTCGTTTGCAGTGCGCATTGAGCTGGTGCCTGTTCACTTCTGGGTCCAGTGCAAAGTCATGATCTAGAAAGACCCAATCTGGGACACAAATAAGCAATTTCCTCTTTCTTTTCCCTGAGACTGAAATGACCTACAGCACTGCCTTTGCTATCAGTCCCTAATGATGACTGCTCTGAGCCCAGCAGTAGAGTGCTCTCAGTAGTGAGGTCATGACCTTTGGAGCAATCCACCAGAGTCCAAATTTGAGGTCAGCATCAGATGGACAAGCTTTTAGCTTATCTGTTTTTAAGGACAGGAAATATTTAAATAGAATTTTCTCTCAGGTCTACATTTTCTGTGTTTTTGTAAAAATTAACAAAACCTGCTTAGCTGTGCTGAAGGGATGGATGCACTTACAAATCAATGGATCAATCAATAAGTGAATAATATTAATCCCAGGCCTTGCTTTAAACCATCTGTGCAGACAAGCTAACGTCACAATGGAAAAGATTAGCACTGATTTTGACTGTGCATTTGCCAACCAATCATTTCCAGGGTCTAAAAGCCACTGATCAGAACAAACATTCTGAGTGACGGTGGGGTAGAGCAGTGGTTAGATTAGGACAGCATGGCAGTGAGAACATGCCGTCAGGTATCTAATCTCAAAATAGTCACCTGCATAGTCAGAACCCCCAAACGGGCACTAGGAGAAGGTGGGTGGGGAAGAGCACCAGTCATGGCACCCTGTACTTGTTGGTGCTAGATTACATTTCCACAGCAGCTGCTCCTTTTGTCTACTTCCAGCAAAGCCAAACCAGACTAAAATTTAATTTAATCTGCTGTAAACCCAAATGTCAGGCACTTAGATGGCAGCTAAAAGTGCCACTCTCAGATAACTGAGTGACACTTGCTAATAATAGCCTATGCATTAAGAGAGCAAGAGCAGACATGTTGTGTAACCAAAGAGGAACCTGTATATGGGAACAGATCGGTGTGGCCAGTCACAGCTTCTTAGGCAGTAGATACAGCACGAAGACCAAGCCCACCCGGTCTCTTATGTGATTAGCAGCACTAATACCACCAGTGACCTCTCTTTCAAGCCAGGAGGCAACAATAGTCCTGGCTTTTGTTAACAGGAGAACAAAATGCCACCTTTTACAGCTCTGCAATCATAGCTCTCGTTCCTTTTCATCTTTTGGAGGCTGTGCGCTAGACCTTTCTTACAAGGCATGCTGCTTAACCCTTCATGGGACTGCTTTCCTGTGTGTATTTTTCCTCTTTCTGAAATTATCCTTCTCTAGTTTCAGTTAATTTGCACTGAAAATACCAAACAACCCATGATAGCAGATGTTATCCTCCAGGTGATGCATATGTAAAATATGTTCTTCTTTATCACTGGATTTTTCTGTATGCCATAAGTAACGTAAGTTAGCAGTATGCTTCAGTGGGTCATCAGTTCATCAGCATCCCTGTTAAACTCCTCCCCAAATCCTGCATCTCACTGTAGCTCAAAACACCCTTAATTAAAGGGATCAACCCACTAGTGATTAGCAAAAAACTGGTTTTAACTTGAAAGAACGTTTCAGGATTTTTTGTCAGTTCTTACAGGGTACAGTAAAGCTTTTTGCACTTTTTTTCTGAGGATCGCACTTTTCAAAGCTGTTAGAGTTCAATAACTATTCCAATATAAATGACAAAGACAATGAAGAAAAAAAGGTTGGGATATTGCACTAGCATGAACTTTTGTTTGGGCTCAGTATAACTCTTGTCATAAGAGGCAGATTACTTGGAGATGCTGAGTCCTTCTGCTCACACTGGCTTCAGTCAGAGGGGTACTCTATATCAGGATCTCCAAATGATCAGTTTCCAAATGTTTTGGGATGGAATGGGAGAATGGTGGCCTGCTCCTTCTCACTGTCCACCACCCCTGCGCCCACCCCTCAGCTCCCCTACAGATCCTATCAAGGTGCAAAAGTAGTGATCATTTTGGGTTATTTTCCTTCCAAGTACTGTAAGTGTGTGCTCTCCCATAGCTGGACAGTTCTGCACAGAATATGCTCTGTGCAGAGCATGTCTTGGATATACAGCTGACTGGATGTGTCAGTTATGTTCCAAATGGGTTTTCACAGGTCAAGGTTCTGTAGGCAGCAAGAGCAAATACTATTTTTAGACGAGATAAGGTCACAATGCTTTTAGAGACAGTGAGGTCTACAATAAAACCTATTGATCAGTCTCTGGAACTAGTGCTCCAGAGAGACGTGCAGATTGAAACAAAAATTGCCTAGCCGTTTTCTCTATAGACTCAGTGGGTAAAAGCTTGTTGGACTTAATATCTTTCAGGAGATAGAATAAGTAAGAAGTAACTGTGTACAAATTACTGTAGTCCATTTAACCAGATGCATGGGGAGGGGGGTGGAGAAAGAGGGATCCAAAGGAGACAGATCTAAGCATACTTCTGTGAAGAACATAGGAGTACTACCACAAGTGCAGCAGTCACAGAGGGACCAGAGCAAAGTGCTCAGTTTACAGTTAAGAGAACACCAGTTCATCAATGAGCTGTTAATTCTTGATCCTTTGCATTACAGTATTTTAGGAATAAGTTACTACTACCAGATTTGCAGTATCATCCCCCTGTATAGGGCTTGATTATCCGAATACGCATTTTCACAAACTGTATTATCTCAGTGATTGCTTTAATGGCAGGACCATGTTTACATTTGCTATTCACCCTACAGACTGAGGAAGTGCTACATGAAAACAATGATGATTTTAGGAGAGCAAATAAGTATTTTAAATGTATATTAAGAAAATATTTTGCATGCATTCCTCACTGGAATACTTATATATTATATGTATATATACATGCACACACACATACATACACATTCCTATGAATTCCAGTGATGAAAATTCGAATGCTACTCAGGGGCTAGTAGATGAAAAATCGACCAATATACCAGCCAGGCAAATTACTTAACTGGGTGGAAGGTTCATACATTTACCAAGGTTTTCACAACAGATCCTAAATAATTTATCTAGGTCCAATAAAAGCTTTAAGCAAAACACTGAAGTAATGGGCTATCACATCTTAAACTTCAACCATAGATCTAAAACTTTAAGTCAATTACATGCCTGTAAATATCTCTCCATTATGAGAAGCTCTTTATTGTTTTTGGAGACTTGCGACCACAGGAACTAGTGTGAAACTATAGGGTATCTTCATTTATCATCTGCTCCACTCTCACAGCCTAGCTCGCAAACAAAATATGCCATGGTAAACATAATCCATATATCACATTGTGACATGACTGACCCCATTAGCAAGCCAAGGCTGTCCTAGCAGGAGGACCCTACCATACATTAACAATACAATGGCTGATTGCATGATACAATAATGATAATAGTAATAATAATAATAATAAAAATAATATGAACAGACAGAGAAAGAATATTGTGCTGTGAAATCCTAAGCCTCATCCATGAATACGCCGGTTGTTTTCTATTCAGGACCAGAATTTTATCTATGTTTGACTGTTCATGTAATAACATATTGTATAAGAATGTAAGCATTTACTTGTGTACTACATGCTCTGTCCATTATCTGGCTACTAGACTGCTTAGTATTTTAACTTTCTTTACAATGGATGTGATAGGATGTAAAATCTCAAACAGACAATTATCTGTATGTTGACTGAACTATGAAGGTACTACAATAAAAAGCATTATGTCTCAAAGCAGCACAATAACAGGGATACAAGTTAAAAAAGAAACACCGACTCAATTCATTCCAAAATATATAACCTTCAGAAAAGCTAAGAGAAACACTTTTCTATTTAGGAGATAGTTATAAAAAAAAAATCCTTGGCTTCTAGAAACACTTGTTTCATACCTTTTACAATTTTCTTCCTACTGTCTTCTGGCTGGGACTGTAAAACAAAGTTTAAGATAAAAGCAGTCACGATGTTACGGGATAAAACTACCGGAGAATTTAGGACATTACTGCAAGCACTCATAGTTTTAAAAACAAAATAAGAGTAAGTTAATCAAGCCTCTAAAGAAAAGAAAATTGTGATTTGCTGTAGTAGATACATAAAACTAAAAAATTCAAAACACACTTAAACTGATGATAACTGATATTATAAAAGTATTTTTTTTCCATAAATTATTATCAAGCACAAAGATGTGAATTTGGACTTGGTAATAATTGCTGATGTCAGGAAAAACCACTGACTACAATGAAACTTCAGTGTGTATGTTAAGTATACACACATGAATACATGTGTGAATACATGCACACATACTTTGCTATAAAGAGGTTTTTGGCAGGCATCAATTTAATTCATATTTGAGCTGCATAATTTCCTTTAAGTTTTTTTTCCCCCTGACTTCAATGGATGTTGGATTGTCCATCTGAAAACAGACAAGAACAAACCTAATTCTGATCTCACTTTCCCCAGTATGTCTATAGAGTAACTCTACTGGCTGTAGTGGAGTCACTCTGGATTTATGCCAGGGCAACATGGAGCAGAATTTGCCTTAACTATCCTTGTTCTGTACTTATGCTGTTGCTTTTTCCCACTCCCTGTGTTGACAGATGAGAATCATCCCTGTTAAACACGCTAGCAGGCAATTTACGTGGCTGTGCAGCAATGAAGAGAGAATAAGGAGCCTCCACACCCCTTTGCTTGGCCTGTATAAGGGCTGGGCAGAATTCCAATCTCTGCACTCATAAGAGTCCAGCCACAGCTCCTCCCTACTTCCCTTGGGGCACAAGGCTCCCCAGAGGGGATGGGGAGGAGCAGGGAGGAGACTACAGCATGGCTCCATTCCACTGATGTGCCAGCCTTCCAAAATACCTCCTGGTGCTTCTGATGAGGTGCTTCCCTGCACTACAGGCTAAATGCATTTTACACAATCTGGCCCTCAGGCTGTGATCCTAAAGTCCATATGCAGGCAAAACTCCCACTGACTTCAACAGGCATCAGCACTCAGGGAATATAAGGCATCCGTGTAGTATGGAGGGGTCTAGCCAGAGGATTTCCTGCTACACAGATCTTCCAGTCTGAGATGCTGGGGGCCAGGGAAAGGGCTGTAGCAGCTACGTGACAACTGAGCTTCAGTAGCCTTCCATGGACTTGATACAAGCCTGACCCAGCCTTCCTCCAAAAAAGTGGGTTTAAGATTTGACCTATGTAAGTGCTAAATAAAGCACTGTTTGACTTTCAACAGCACCTTGGGCCTGCTAATATAATTCCAGCAAACATTAAAGTTGCACAAATCCTGCAAACACAGATTCATCAGAAAAACCTAATGATGCCTCCTCTGGTTAAAACAGATAAAATCTTTTGAGAAAATAAGCAATAAAGCCATGTATCCATTGTGTATATATATCCGTGTGTGTAAACAGACACATACATATATATAATCTTAGAAATATATCATGTGAGAAAATGTGTGTACACACACATTTATATACATGAAATTTTTTCTCCTGTTATAAATATTTGATCTTATTAAACTCAGAAATTCTGTTTCAAGTGATGGTACTGATTATGCTTAGGGTAAAAGGATGAACCAATGAAAGGTGTTCACTTTCAGTTGTAGATCTTAATGCATGCTACTCTCTGCAGACAATACAACAAAATTTTGGGTTAACAAGTGTACAAAAAGAGGAGAAAGAAAAACTAACTTTCAAGTGAAAATTTTTAGCTAGCTAGTGCAGTGTTCAGTACTAAACTTGAAAGCTTCTAAAATACAAACAGAAAACAGATATTTGCTTCACTGTAATAATAGATAGTGACCATGTTGGTTTGTGAAGCTTTTAGCATAAACAATATGCCCATTTGTAATCTATTGTCTCTGTTCCAAAATACTGGGCTTAATACTGAAAGCCTTACTCACATAAGTAACCATCAGCCAACCATGTAGTTCTACTGAGATGAGTGGAATTACTGGCGACAGTAAGGATTACCTAACTGAACCAGTCTTTACAGGATCGGGCCTTTTCAACATGGAAAAAAAATCAAACTTTTAATTTTTGCCTTTTCAGTTTACTTTTAAATTAGCATTCAGTGCCTAATGCCACAACATGGATAGCTAAAAATGTGTGTGCGGCTATGTCTTCCATAAACAAAGTAGCTCATGTTTGTTCTTCATTATTTAGGAAATGCACATTAATTACTGCAGATTTTCTCCTATACATCTACTGTATCTCAGACAGAATTGCTGAGAAGGGTCTGCAGAATAAAAATGTATGGGGTAATTAAATGGATATTTATAATTAGAACTTAATAATTTGCATCAGGGACAAATGAGCTCTGATTTCAATCTGTAGTGCATTTAGATTAGCCTGAAGATAGTGTAATTTGATGTTTTATAGTCCTCCTCTCAGATTATGAAACAATACAGTCTCTTTAAAGCAGCCGTGTTTGTGTCAGGAGTATGTTAAGAAGAAGCTGCAATGAAAATGTTTGACAACGTGAAAGCAGCCATAAATTACATGACAACTGTGTAAAAGTCATGATGAAACAAATAAAGGGCTGACCTATAATGCATCTGATTCATTGTGGCATACAGAACTCTCTGCACTAATCTCTGCACAGCAAAAGCATTCTTAAGCGTGGAACTACTTAGCACCAAGAAAACTGTAAATTATCACTAGTCAACAACATTGATTTTTAGTCGACATTTCAATCAGTTTGAACTAGAAATACTACACACAGCTCATCCAGCAGTCTCTTAGCCAGGCTGCTGCACTGCTATAGCCTTTTCAGTTACAGTACTCCTTATGTCCTTATGTTTTCATTGTACAATATTTACTGTAGAGTCTCTAGACAAAGGTACTTGACCCAAAGGTCACAAGTATGTCACCTTGGGCATTCAGATTACTTCCACTACACATGAAAGACTCCCAGATGTGGGGGGCCCAGGTAGAGCTCACTCTATCACTTAAGACTTATGGCATAGGTGGTCTTACTTGGGGTGAATTTCACTGGGAGTGAAGATGAACTGAATGTTCAAGAGACAAACGTATCGAACCTGGATCTGGGCAGACCCTGAATAAGCAGCTGTGGAGGAAATGGCCAGCCAGGCAAGGATTACGCAACCTTATGTGCCTCAGAGGACAGGCCGCCTTCTAAACTAATATGGAAGCCAGCAAAATGGCTACTGGAGCTGCAGTGATGCCTGTTTGACAGACTACGATTCTTATGTGGCAGCAATGGAGATGCAAGCCTGCCGTCCTACAGCCTCCTCACAGATTTCAGAGGATGAATGTCATCCTCTAATCACCTAAAGTCAGTCTCAATTAAAGATTCAAAGTAGACCTGCTCTTGTTTTCAGGGGAAGGCAAGCATAAGTAACCGAACAGAGAAAACATTACTATTGCGATAACCATTAAGAGACAGTTGGGAGAAGAAAGACTGGCATTGTGGTTAATGTACTGGGCTCACTTCAAGCTCTGCCACAGACTACCACTGTGCCCTTAGACAAGTCACTTTTCTTCTTCCTTACAATGACAATGGTACTTCCCTACCTCACGGTGGTATTATGAGGATGCATTCCCTAATTCCCATGAGATTCTCAGATACTAATGCACTGGAAGCTATATAAGTAGTTAGACAGGCAGATAACAAACAGGCTGTACACTACATAGACCAGCCATGTGCACAATCAGATTCTAAGAAGAGGTAAAGGTATGTACAGTAGCTAGGAAGTTTACAGTAAAGCCAATTATGGTTTGACATGCATCTCCAAGATCAAGATAAGAAAAGGCTTTGCAGAGGAGATCACCAATCCTTGAGTAAGTTCATAGAGGTGGAGCCCAAGGCTTCTTCACAGATTTTGCACTTGTCTTCCACAAAGGAAAATTAAATGAGCTACTTACAATTGAGATTTAAGCTGAAAACTTGGAAAGTGGGAAAACAGTTCTATCTTAATCCTCTGCAGTACAAACATGAGGCAGCTGGGGTCTGGACCCCCTAAAAACATACTGAGTCAGTGAATTTATTGATTCAGGGGGCCCTGCACCTTCAGGAAGCACTGGCAAGTAGCCCTGTTTTTACTGACATCCCCATAAAGGGTCGTGTGAGATAGGGTTCCACGAGTGACTTGTCAGTCCTCCTAACTGGTGCTAACTGCATGCACTTTTGGGATACTGCGGGGAGATTGTGGGGTAACGTGGAATGACTGTCAAAGAACAGTTAGGCATCGAGTCCCCATAGCTCTTTGTGCCTTTGAAAAATTATCCCTTGCTGTCTTAGAGGGGTCCATGTTTTCCTAGCTACTCCATTTCTTCAGGTTTTGAAAACAATCCAGTGTAAACTGGACAGAAAGCAAAGCACTGAAATCTTCTTTTGAGGGGTTTCTTGTTTGACTGGAGTGCATGTTATTCAAATAAGTCACAGCAAAATTCAGTTAAGCTGCTGTTTGTTGCAGCACGATGAAACTGGCCTGTTTAAAAGCAAAAAACGTCATGATGTTATAGACTGAGCTGCCTGCCAAGACTGGTAAGGAGCTGAATAACTGTCAGAAATAGACAGCATAATCAGAAACAAAAAGACTGATTTGGGATCGTATAAATCTAGGTCTACACATACATACTTATATACACCGACTTCACACTTTCCTGCTGTCTAACCCATGTCCCTTCAATGGGTCAGATCAATCCCCAGGATCCAAATACCCCTGAACCCTATCCTATGGCAGCTCTCGTGCCAAACTCTGGATCGAAATTTTGTACACTCATTTCTCCATGTCAATCTGTAGCTGTATCTATTACAGCCTTGCAAAAGCCTACTCAGCTCAGGCAAGTCACTGCTTTTTTTAATGAGCTAGTAAATTATCTTTAGTTTTCCACATTCTCATCATCCTCACGGCAAGGGAAGGCAAGTATATTTTGCAGTTAGGCTGGTAAATTTTTGTGACAGCTATGCAAGGCTGAAGACACACAAGATTTGTCTGCATGCAGATTTTTCACCTGTTTAAGTAAAGCAGTAGAAAAAAAGATTTCATTAAATTGGTGAAACCAGCTAGCATGGCCGTAGTTATGCCAGCATAAAGGTGTTTATCCGAAACACACTATACCAGTATAAACACCATTATGCCAGTATAACTAAATCCACACTAAGGGATTTCCCTTCCTATTTAACTAAATTGTTTTTCCTACCAATTTAATTAAATTGGTGCAAAGCCATTGTGTAGACAACAAGCACACACACGAGTAGGAACAGGCTTTCTACCATGGAATTATCCACTACAGAGTTATCTTTTATACTCAGCTGACCTGCATTCAGTCCTTCTCTTGTATTTGCCTTTCTCAGCTATGCACAGATTATTTCACACATGCTTTTTAACAGTGAATTTAACTTCTGCAATTCATGAAATCTCTCAGACACACAAACACACACAAATTCACTACTACCACACTCTAAGTTGAATATGCCTCTCAGAACACCAAAACCCTTTTTGTCCAGGGCCCTCAGGTTACTGGCATCATTTCAGCTCTATTTTCCCAATAGCAAGTCAGGAAAGATGATAGAACCTGTGAGTGTGGCCAAAAGACTGGTCTCAACTGGTTCAGAGGAAAAAAACTGAGCTATGTCTTTTTTTTCTTGCCTTTAGCCAAAAGACCTGGGAGCATTTGATGTACAGTCAGCAGGTATAAAAAAATTATTGAAAAGGCTTGACTGCTCTTGGGCTATGACACTCTCATCAAAATCTGGACTGCAGCCAAGTTCATCTGTTAATGGACAGCCACAACCACGGCCCGCCCCTCCCCCAACTTTTCTCTTCCCCTCCCTTAGTCTTCTCTGTTCTCCTACCTCTTTCTAACTCCTAAAAACTAGACATCGATTATGTCTGTGTTTTTCCCTTTCTATTCACGATAAACAAAGTGCTTCAAGTTCAGGGCACACCCTGGGACCCTTGACAAAGCAATCTATCATTCTGTCTGCTAAACCAGTCTGGCCACACTAAGGCTGAAGAGACTAATGCTTCCAATGTACAATTTTCCCTTTGTGCTCCTGCCCTATTACTACGAACCTCTTTTCTTTACTACCTTCTCAGGAGCAGATGTGCTTGACCACTTTGCCTAAGCCCCTCCTGGCAGAGGCATTTTTGTTTTGTTGAAAGCAACCTCAAGAATTAAAGCAAGGAATGAACATAGTTTCTGTCTGTCCCCCTCCCCAACTCCCCTGTCGTTCCCCACATCCACCAAAACCCAGAACTATGTTTCCTTCTTCTGTGAAGAGTTCTTTTTAAAAAAGTGAGTTCGGCCTTAAATCACGTCCATTAATTCATTCTGACTTGCAATTAAATGCAAATACAGTTTTATAGCCAGCATGGAGTGTATTAATTTTAAGAGCAAATGACAAAATAAGAATGCAGTCCCTCCAAAAACGAATAATGAATTGCACTATAAATAATACTGGTGGTCACATTCATTAATGCTTTCCAAGTGCTTTGAGATCCTGGGTGGAAGGGGCTATAGATATGTAAACTAACGCCAGATATAGTGACAAGCCAACCCTGTCAGTGTCACACACTGTAGCTTTCCCCATTTCCTTGCCATCACCTGACCACAATGCTGGGAAATGTTATGTCCTAGATTTATGTAGCCCTTGAAGTCAATGATACTTCGGATTGACAAAGAACAACACACCAAGCTCAAAAGGGTCCAAATCTGCAAAGTTCTGAACATCTCCTGTAGGGCGTGGCGTGCACACAACTCAGTTATGGAGGCACACACATCTTCCCAGGATCAGGCCCAGCTTTATCAACGTGGGACTTTTCATCTTAATATTATGCCCAATCCTGCTGCGATGCAAGTCAATCAGTTTTGCAATTTAGGTTGATGGAAGGACCATATTTGGTTCTCTAAAAACAGAGCACTCAAAAATTAATAGGAAACCACAAAATACAGTTTCCAAAAGGTACTTTGTAACAGTTAACGTGCCCATGTTGTAATGATCCCAGCTGCCCAGTTAGCTCTCACCCCTTTCCAGGTCTGCACAATATTGCATTTGCCTGTCAGCATAAAGATCCACTGCAATGTTTATTAACCAACATGGGGAAAAGAGAGGCTTTGCTACATCCTTTGTTTCATTAGGACAGCTGTGTGCCATTCCCACCCCCTCCCAAAGAAATAATTAAATCCAATTAGGACCGGAAAATAATTTACATTTTAGTTCAATGTAACATGGTGGGAAAAAATTATCACATGAAAAATGTTCCTTAAGATTTTGTTCTCTTACTAGTTATTTGCCTAATTTTGTATTTTAGGCTATTAAAAATGCGCTTTTATTCTTTTAATGTCTGCCTATTAGTTTTAAATTTGGAGCATGATGTGTGTGTGTGCGTGCGTGTGTATATGTATGCATGTATGTATAAAAACATTCACAGTGTCTGTGTGTGTATACACACACATACATACATAAATGAACACATATGTGTGTATGCATGTGTGTATATAAGCTTATTACAATTAACTTTTTTTTTAACAGTTCTTTAAACGTGACAGCTCATCTAGATCATTCCCTATATTAAAATTTGGTTATGTTCCTTCAATAGTTATTCTGAGAAGTGGGTTCCACTGCAGTGGTTTACTGATTTACAGAATCTTGGTATGTGAATGGCAAAAATTCCTTGGCATAAGTATGTTTGCTGATCAAATTTCAGATCATGTGTTGTTCATTATTACGACTTGCTCAAAAACAGTTTGTTATAGTTATTTGCCTCAGATACTTCTTCCTCTTTAAATACACTGAAAACAACAATTTTGGGAGGAGAGGAAGAAACATATATCAATCCTTTTCTGTGTCTATACATTGTCTCAAAACTGATTTTGAAGAGGTTATGGAAACTAATATACAATGTTTTAGGATTAAGGAAGCAAGGAGAGAGGAAGCGAGAGTAAAATTAGCAAATCAAAATTTAACAATATCAATTTCAAATGTGTTTAAAAATAAAGCATTTTCCCTCCTCTTTCTAAAGAATTATTTTTGTATTTGATATTTGTACAGATTCCA
>NW_005841866.1:2460058-2475070 GCF_000455745.1 Alligator sinensis
AAGCCAAAGGGGCTAGAGACAAACAGAGGCAGAAAACATTGTTATGGACTTTGTTCATAAAACTAAGCCCTTAAGAGCCAAACCTATCTCTAAACATAGTAATTTATCAAAAGCAGCACAGACTTGCTCATAGGCAGTATTGTGTGCTGCTCTCAGAGAGCAGATTAACAAGATTTCCGCCACCCTCCAAAAAAGCCTTTTTAGCCACAAGTCACATCTTCCGTGTAAACATCAAATGTATTATAAAAACATTATTTTCATCAAAGTACAGTGGTATTAATTTTAAAAAGTTTGTGCATGTAGGAATGGGGGGAAAAGGCACACATGCTGAACTGTGTAATAAAGGAAGTTGGTTCATTTCTGATGTGTGTAAATCCAGTCGATTTGGCACTGGGCATCTAAATGGATCATACAGATGTCAGCTGGCAGTCAAGAAGTTTGTTCTGCTATTAGTCGACATTGTGGGAACTGCAATTATCAGCCTTTCAGTATGGACCAGGCTCTTGGGCACGATCCTGTAAGCACCTACTGTGAAGCATGCTTACCATAGTGAGTAACCCCCTAGAAGTCAACGGGACTAAACACCGCTTATGCTGCTATGAACAAGGCTGCTAACAGGAGCAAGTGCATACAGGATGGAGCCAAATATTCACAACTAAAGCCTACAATGCATTAGGTATTGATTTAAGACCCTAGATGTTCTAAGGAACCAAGTTTTGTGAATGAAGCAGGGATTGTGTTTTTTGCCTTCAAGGTGAACTGGCTTTGAAGGATTACAGAACATTCAGATAATTTATATTCCCCCTCCCCATACCTCAGACTATTTTCCAGAACTTTTCTTACCTGCAAGCTTTTAGAACAAAAAAGAGACTGGCTACTATTTATGTTCCTTTGATCATCTCTTCTCCATGTGTCTTATTCACTAGCTATTCACATTTTAACATTTATTAGAAAAAAATAGAGTTCAGTACTGCGTGAAAGTCGCATCAACAAACATCTGTATCAGCCACAGGTCTCCAGTTCTGACCAATTCTCTTTGACACTAACATTACTTTACATGAGTAGAGTTCAATGAGGGCTGATATGGGATGTGACAGCGTAAATCAGAATTAGATTAAAAACAAAAGTTTAGAAACCAACGCTATGCTGCCAAGCAAATGGCTCTTGAAGGCCAAATTTCTCAAACTGCCTTCAAGTCATTTCCCCTATTAGATTTTTTTTCTCTTTCTCTGCTTTTAAAGAAGCTCCAGTGCACAACAGTAAAATTATACATAAGGACTCTAAATATTCCTAAAATAAAGCAATTAACTTATTTCCAGAATTCTGCAAGCAATCGTGACAGACTACCCTGAACAGAAAGCAGGAGTCGTGATCCCTGACCCTCGGCCAACACAAAAGAGGCAGCCCTAGTACAATGCCTGCTGTCAGCAACTGAATTATTTTTATACAGGAATTTTTATCTCTATTGTACAAACAAGTATGTGTCTGTGCTGACTTGTTAAGCAATCCACTTGTATGTAGAATAAGATTTTTTTTTCTGCTACCAGTCACACAGCTCTAAGATCAGAAGAAATACACAGTCTTTGAAGCTCCTCAAATGTTTTAGTTAAAAGGACAGCAGTTGTTTTCAAAGATCCAAGAGTATCTTTATCAGAATTTAATTTTTCCTTATTGATTTTTTCTAACATAACACAAATTTAACATAGAACAGTTTACATTTATTACAAAATAATACAACCATTAAATAATTCTTTAGGAGGTAACATTCTTTTTTAAAATGCAGACAACACAACTTTTAATTTGTTCGCAGAAAATGAAGACACACAATAATGTGTTTCTTTTGAATAAGGCTATTAAAAAAATCAGCAACAATAATAAATGATTTCAAGTCACTGATTACACCCAAACAGTAAATGTACACTTTACAAAAACGGGTTGAAGAGCAATGACCTAGTTGATTTTTTTCCCAAGAAATAAATTCAGTGACCAAAATACAACATGGTTCATACAATGTCTGATGCCTAACTGTGAGGTTGATGGTGTGGCCAGGTAATATTTGATGGCAAATTAATTGCTATGATTTTTGCAGCATTTTTATTTTTTTCAGCTTGCATTTTGTATTTAATTGTTCACTAAATCAATTAAGTGATGAATGTAAAATTGGACTCCTTGCTTTTTGAGGGATAAGATGGTACAACTTCTGTTTATTAAAAGAAGGAAGAATAATAACAAAAAAGCAACAATGTTCTTCAGGTCTCTGTCCTTTCACAATAATTCTATTCCTGATATAGGCAGAGGTTTTTATCAGAAAAGTGGTTTCTGTCTAAAGCTCATACAATTGTAGATGTAATTGTTCAGCTTTAATGTAAACAGGAAGGACACGAACAAAAACTCGTTGTTTTTGACTGACCAGATTTCCCCAGGTATCTCTTCATCAACATACATGTTCAAGTATTCCAGTGTGAATTCAATGATTGAAACTGATTCAGACCTAAATAATACGCTGACAACGCCTACCTGTAAGGGCACAGTTTAGCAGTGAAGTCCTCAGTTATTTCAGAGGAAGCTTAAGCTTATCTCCTTGAGGTGTGTGTGTGTATGTGTGTGTGTGTGTGTGTCTAAAACCTTGATATATTATCAGTTAAGTAAGAAAAAAAAACCCAAGCCTAAATTGGTTTATATGTACCCATCAAATATGGAAAGGTGTTGTTTTACAGCAACCTGTTCAGGTAAAACTTCCAACAGAATTGCATCAGATAAGCTTGCAGAGATTCCAGAGAGAGCAGAAAGAAGAAACACTTTCATGCACTGTCTGCAAACTTAGAATTCAACAGCTTTTTGGCAGCCAATTTGTTTCAAGTGTTTTGTTTCAGGAAACGCGTGTATTTTTCTTTGTACATTTTGTGGATTTACTACAACTGGTTCTGACAGCTGTTGATTCTGTTAAATGAACACATTATTAAAAAACCTCTAACATCCCTGAGCTGAGGAATATACATTTTAATAGAGTTTAAATTGTGAACCTCCAAGAATGTACAAATGAAACCTGTGTGAATACTAACCCAGTTACTCTGGATTTCAAGCAAGGCTTGTTCTTACAGTGGGGGGTAAGAGACACTGTGGTTTACTACATATGTTAACTGTATTTTGTTAGTTTCAATCATATATAGATGCAAAAAACAGGAAAATCAACATTTAAGTATTAAAAATCGATGCACGCTAATAATTTGCTAATAAAATACTCAAGTGATTGACATTAATATGTTCCAAATAATTCTGCTAGGTCGTATATGCATTTTTTCAGAAAGGAAAAAAACAACTATATGAAATGAGGAGAGAAAGAAGTGGATGTTTTCATTTTGTCTTAGATCAAAGGAAAACAAGAATGGAAACTGTGGCATATTGAACATTTTTCCACCGCTGTCACTCACACTAGGCTATCTAAGTTTTATACAATTCCCCAGACTAGCTGCATATTAAGCTTGCTGTGTACAGCTTTATTATAGTGTGGTAGTGAGGAAACATTAATATTCCTGTGTTGCATCTGACAGGACATTTACATGCGCCCATCTGAGCTCACACCTGAGAGCTGCTCCAAGGTACAGTAACTGTGCTCCTATTGTAAAGGCAAATGAAGAACACAAATTCCCTGCTGGGATCAGGGCTGACCTCACCACACCCCACACCTCAAACCTTTCCCTTGCCAACCTAACTCAATGCCATCTCAGAATGACGAATGAGCTGAGGAAAAGACACCAAGTTACTAACCCTCTAAGAACAGCAAAAAGCCTCTCTGAAATATTTTTAAAATGCATAGCAAGTACAGCTGGCCAATAAAGGTTGGGAAACAAACTCAGTGAACCTAATACAGAATATGCTGCATACTAAAACTGATTAGAAATACAGGATGCTGTGTTAACCAGGCTTCAAAATGGGTTTGGCATTAAAGGAGCCTGGCTTTAATAATGGGGGTTACTTTGCTTTGGTCTGGGTATATGTTATGAGTTGCCATCTCAGGCCCTAACTCTGTATTTAACCACAGCTGTAACTTTATGCATATGAGGAAAGCCATTGACTTCAGCTTGATTACTCACCTGCATAAAAATAAGTGTATGAGTAAATCTTGGCATGGTTGGGACTGGACATAAACTACTTCAGAGGAAATTCATTTTGTAATGAATACTAGTAACAATAATAAAGTTTGGGAATAAATTAATTAGTCAATTATGTAAAAAATGATATACAAATCCCAACCATTAAGTTATTGAAAGTGAGCACTATGGTCCCTATCCCAGGACCCGTCCTATCAGTAGCAACAGGATTGGGTCCAATGTAATTTGTGCAAGTTCAGATTAAACATGCTTGTTTGTCTAGAAAAAAAAAAAATCAGTGAATTTTACAGCCATGCTAGAAATAGCAATACAAGTCTTAATGTATTAAAATATATGGTCTGGATATATTTTATGAATGCCTGCAATATCCTTCAAATTGACACATAAAATAAAGACCTCCTAGATGGAAAACTGTATTGAAAATGTGTACCAAGTTAAAAATAAAAACTCCTTGTAATAACAACATTGCTGACATAGCCATGACCCAAATGAAATCTGAACAAGCAGAAAGGTACTAAAGATCCTTAGTGATTAGATCTCATGCTAAAAAAGTGGCAAAGTGCCAGGCCATGTCCAGCTTGATGCTAAATGCCTTTTATTGCAAAAAGCTGGTACTACTGGATACAAAAACAGACCAAAGTTTGAAATTAATTTTGTCAACATTTTTTTACATATTAAGGCACTGAGGAAGGGGGCTGTAGAAAGACAGTCAAATGGAGACTGAATTTGCATTGTGTGACACTCCCAAGTCTCCTTAATTGTCTTTACTGCATGAATTAAAAAGGAAATTCAAATTCTCAGAGTTATATGTACAAAATGGTATAATGCCAAAAGGTTTCCTTCTCTTTTAAATAAAAAAATTGTGGAAATCTTTAGGTAAAAAAAAATCTCCCTATTTTAAAGTGCTTCATTTCCACCACCCCCCCTTGTCTGCCACACCTCCCATAACTCAATCTTTATCAGTTAGCCTAGCAACACAGGACCTTATGTTTATTGAGTAAATTATTTTCAAAGGTTGTCAGGCATAATATTAATAGGCACCTTTTCATACCTAGGCTAATCCTAAATGTTTGCTAACCTGACTTCCACCCCAACATTTTGTATCCAACTACATTTGAGCCCATGGTGAGCTTTACAATAAAATGTCACAAGTAATAGAGGAAAGAATGCAAAACATATTTCTAACCCTCTAAACAAAAATATATGATTGGCAGGAGACAGCAATGAGGTGATTAAAGGAATTTCACCACATGTGATTGTTTCCTGGAATAATCATGCCAAATCAAAAGAAAACTTTCTACACTGCTTCTGCCCTTGACGTGAACACATATTTGTATTTCCAGTAAAAAAAAAAAAAAAAAAAAAAAAAAAAAAAATTGTATTAACTGCCTGTAAAAGCAGAGAATAGAAAAATGAGAACAATCTCCACTTCATGCAAAGGATGATCTTCATATCAGGTGGCTGTTTCTTCAAAACTGTTATTTGTAAAACCCAACAAGGAAAATGCACACAGTTGAATTTTTTGTGTGTCCCTGAAAAAGCAAATCTGAACAACTTTCGGATCTCTTCCGTTTTAATATTCCTCCCCGCCCCCCCAAAAGTGAATTTTGCAGCCGTACAGGCCACTGTGTTTAATTAAGCTTTCAAAAGTCCTCTGACAATGCCAACAATTGAAAGACACTTCTGTAGCTCAATCATGCAATCGTTGTGACAGTTCTATTTACAATTTGTCTTAGAAAGAGTTTCTCAGACATTGTACTTTGACAAAACATCCAAGCTGCCAGTTCACAACCTTTCTCTGTCTTATTTACAAATACAGCTTGTATGCAGGACTAAAATTCTCACAAGCATGAGTCTCTGCATAGTGACCTCACAAATTTTCCCTCTTGCCAATCCCCGTGTGCACCATTAGCAACTTTTGCACTGAACAATTAAAGGTAATATTTAGTCAAAGGGTTTTTTTTCCTTTTTTTTCTTTTTTTAATGCACAAACACAGTTAAGCTTTTTCTAGCTCATTGTATAGCTGCAATACCAGCTATTTAGTTCAGAGTCTATCATTTTTATCTGAAACAAGGCAAAATAATAATAATAAGGAATTACAGTTTACGCACGACAGACTTATATCAGTCCCTGCTAACAGTGCACCAAGAGAATGTCTGTGGTACATAGATTAGTCAAAAAAATTCCTTTTTGTGAACAGCAACAGTTAACATACCTGGTTTATAATTTAATAGCACACTACGTCCATTTTCCATTCAAGTATTAATTGTAAAAGTATTTCCTAAATTTAATTTCCTCGTGTTATTTAAACATAACAGGCATGGAGGGGGAAATATACAGGCAGTAAAAGTGACCTCCTCTTACTCTCTTTCTTTGTACAGTAGATACTGTACTCAAGGATATACAAGCATCTAAGTAAATGTGAATATATGTTACATTCTAAGGAGGTCCAGCTGGACTGACATCATTTATAAGTTCCTTTTCCACCCAAAATAATAATCTTTCATTAATTTATACAGGTTTATATATTCAACAAACAAAACACCAAAACCTGACACTGGTGTGCTATAAATATTTCTTTAGCCTTTTCAATAAGTGAACAGCAATTTTACATTCACTGATCTTGAGATACTTCAGTTAATATTTTCCCCCATTGTAAAATATGAGACTGGATAACTAAACCCCTGCCGTAGCACTCACTGCAAATCACAGGCTGCTGGTATCTGGTGGTGAGTGTTTGACATACATATTGATGAAAGCTGCCTCATTGGACCCACACAACATATCCTATTAATTTTCAGTTAAATTTATGACATTTCTGCCATAGTACTGGATCAACATCAGTCAATTTTTTTTTATATCGTCAAGGCTGTGTGCGAGCACACACACGCGTATGCACATCTGTGATTATGTTTTACATATATGAAAACATACATATGCAAACAAACTATTAATATTATTCTTATCTCTGAAAAAGGGTTAGGAAGAAGAGAAGCCTAGATTGTTTCAAGATAGATGAGAATGATTCAGTGCTTTATTTCTTGTCTCTGGATGCACTGATCCCTAAGCATTACTTATCTTATGAAGATGTCTTTTACTGTTATGCACCAGCTTATTGACTACAAAATGGCACACAGAGCATATACTGTATCCACACCTAACTTATAACATCTCCTTCTATAAAACAGTTAACTGACTGCTTTTTACATTATGATTAAATATATTTTCTATATACGTATAAGGCATCAATTCAGCCATCTCCTGTACATGTCTCGTAAAGCAACGTCCTTAGTATTTTAAATTATGTGTTCGGATATATTTTGCATTATTATGTCTATTTTTTTTCCTTTCCATTTTGCTAAAGAAAAGCAGATACAAAATACTGGAATTAACAAATGCCTGAGGTTCACTTCAGGGACCTTCAAAGTACCTGATCTCCACAACTTATTCAATGACCCTGACTGCTAATTTCACTGCCGGACACTGGGAATTCACTGGTGTGAGTTATTAGAAGTGATAATTCCAGCTATTGACACATTACTTTATGATATGACAAAACTGTCTCCTGCCTAACTAATTCCAGCATGGAAAAATGAGATTAAATAAAATGAGAGGAACATTATAAGACCTCATAATTATCAGTGCATGAAAGGTTTATCTCACCTGAGTCACTTCACTTGTGCACCCACTGGAGAGCTTCTATATGTTTTTCCTCTGAAAACAATTAGGAACTGATCTTACATTCCTTGCATACCCAAAACTCCCACTGACTTCAGCAGGCCTCTGACATGTATAAGGCTTAAACAAAATCACACAGAAAACTATCTGTACAGTAGAAGGAAAATAATTAGAGCCGAATCTTGCAACCTTTTCGTCACAAAAATAATCTTTTGCCCATATCAGTAATCCCATGGAATTTAATGAGCCTCCTCTTGTGAGTAAGGCCTAGCTGTGTAGGTACAGACTACTTGGAAGGATTTGCAGGATCAGACCCCCAGTTATCTTATGTCTCTTGTATACTGTACATACAGTATTCTGAACTTACTCCTTAGTCTACCAAACCATATAGAAAAAACAGGAGACTGTTAACACATGTCATTCCTCTAATTAATAACACCCTTCTATCTGCCAGAGCCAGAGCCTGCTCACTTTGCTCATGCTGACTGCCCCAGTTACATGACTAAGGCAGGCAGAATTTGGCCCAGAGGGTCCACAAAGTTGAACAACTGTGATAATAAAATCCGAAACTAAAGAATTAACCCTCATGCACAGCTCCTCAGTGTGGCTGTATCTTAGACTGAATGACCTATTTGGGACCATGGCAAGAAGTGTGGTTTTAATTCTTGCTTGACAGATACTGTGTTTTGTCTTTTAAACAGAGCAGTTCAATATGTAAATACGATGTTACATCACACAAGTGTTACTCCATATTTGGTGATTTAGCATGGCTTCAGATCTCTGAAGACTACAAATCCCTTCCACTAGGCTCCTGCTTCATTAATCATGCCCTACACTTCTGTTCATTTTCCTTCAAATCACAGACAGCACATGGAAATGGTCATTGCCATATACTACTCTGGAAATAAAAATCTTTAACCTATATGTCACAGAAGTTGAATGTGCTGGAATTGTTCTTTAACCATCTTTCAAAACGTAGTTCACTAGTAATTGACCCTTTATTTCTTCGAATGCATGTATGTATGTATATCTGTGTGTGCATACACATGTGCGTGTGTGCACACTACTACTGCAGAGCCTTCAAAAATACAAATGCCAAGTGTAATTTTAATGATTGGTTGGGGGAAAGAAATATCTTATTGAATCCCACAGTGCCTAGTGACCTATTATGGTTTAACTTTCTGGCCAAAGTAAAAGACAAGACCCACTGTATCATGTGATTATCTACAATTCTTCTGCTAATACTGAACTGTCCCTTAGGCTATTAAAATAGAGATACATGTAATGCCTTATCCTAACTGATATTTCTATAAAACTAGATCAGGCTTTTGGTGATTTTGATATTCTACAGTATAATCATGATACTGTAAGCATAATTTAAAGTGAGATACCAATGGGTAATGTTCTAGTTTGCTATAAGGATTTTCAAAACTGACTATGCATTCAGAACCTTGCAGTGTTCCTATGATATTGTTTCTTGTATTAAATTCCGTTTTCAACCTCAACTGTTGAGAAATTTTTCACGTTTAATATTTTGCCATTTAAAAATTATCATAGGAAGTAACAGTCCTTACTTTTTTTTTAATTACATCTCTACAGTGTTTGTTGCACAAAACAGAACTCTGTCTTGGACATTTGTACGGGTGACATGTGGTTGTATAAACCACAAACAAAATCAAGATACATCTGTCAAAACCACATCAGAGACAAGAGAGAGCACAGAGAAGCATTTATCATTTGGCTGAGGAGGCAGGCTGCAGAGAGCGGCCTTTCCTGTCAAACCAACCTTTTGAAATTTCCAACATGCCCTTAAACTTTTCGAATAAGCATGTCTGTGCGCTTCAGCAACTGCCCTCTCTACTCTGGCCTGGCCAGTCGAAAATGGCATCTTAAAGTCAAGGTCGGTGGTGTCACTTTGCCATGGGGCTGTGTTTAATTACAGTCCATACGCTGACAGCCAATATGGATCCAAGGCTAGCTGATGCTCAGTTAACTCTTTCACCCCTGACTTTACAAAAGACTTTATAGCTAGTTCCCTGTATCACACAGCAGGGTGTAAAACAGGCATATAAGGAACTAAGATAGGCAAGACACTGGGAGATAGTCAGTATAAATATGTACAATTAAGAAAACAGTCTCAACAAACCCAGTTAAAAAGACTCAAAAGTGTAGCATGTGCCTGTTGATCCTTCATCTACTCAGTCACTAAGAATTATTTTTTGTGTATGTAGTCTGTACCAAAATGCAAGCCATTTAACATGTAGGCTATCATGGAAAATAGAACAATAAGACAGATATAGCACTTTACAGCTGTGAACTCACTACATTTCAAATGAAAATGGAAATAAACTTGCAAATACTTCTCCTGGCTTTGATTTACCTGCTATATGTTCCTGTTTAGGGCAAATTCCTCTAGATGACGTTGATAAACAATCGTCATCCTCTGGTGTGACCTGGATGCCAACCTCCACAGGATTGGATGCTTTTTTCAGCTCACTTGGTGAGGGTGAAGGTGGCTTATCCACAGCCTTCTCTAAGCAGAGACTGCCATTGCATTGTTTCCGTTTGTGCTCAATAAAAATAAGAATGTCCCCCAATGGGAAGTTCATCTGACACTGGCCACAAGTAAGGAGGTCATGGTCCCCTTCTGGAGCTCCCAGTGTGCCATGTTCAGGTTCATCATCAGTAAGAATGGCTTCAAGAGGTTCGGCTGCAGTTTAAGAAACAAAAGGAGAATCATTAGAGCTCTTGTAGAGAGAAGGGGAAGGGGGGTTAAAAAAAACACACTGAGCCCCCTCCCACCCCCGTTCATAAATGTTATTCATTGCCTACAACATTGGTATGCTGAAAAAATTAAACCAGTACAATGTGAATAGATGGTGCATTATCATTCCAATAAGAAAATGAATTTATCAGTGTGATGGGGAATATATTTTGAGAAAGTAGCTGTAATGTATATAACTGCAGGAATGAAAACTGCCATCTTATCTGTATTCCTGGATTTAGACAAATGTCTAATTTGAATGAACAATTTTAAGGGCAAAAATGTAAATAAGAGCTGTAAAAAAATCCTGGTGAGAATACTGTGGTATCATGAAGAAAAGCTAATATAGTTCTTCATTGCCTGACATACTATTTGTTTATGTATTTAGGACTAATACTTTATTTACATATACACATGTACGTGTGCTCTCACACAGACACACACACATTTCCTATGACTTAGTCATGCAATTTAAAATGTTAACATGCAAGTTAGGCATGTACATGTGACGAATACATTAAACACACATTACAAAGCTACATGAGAGGCACAGATATACAGTACAGTATGTAGGCATGTATGTATAATCTGTTTCCATATATGCAAACCTATACACATCTTAAGACTACAAAAATTCTAAACAAGTGAATTGGTATTTCGCATAACTATAATTCCTCTTGCACAAAAAGTAACTTTCAGCCACACCACAGAATTCAAAGAAATATCAAATTTACTCACAATTCTACTTATACATGGTAGCTAAATAGGACACTTCTTGAGCACTGCAAAAAAAATAAGCCTTTTTTTTGCATTCTAAAGAAAGGAATGCCTACATTATTCTAAACATGTTAGTACTGGTGGCCTTCATCATGTAAAAATCAGCATGGCCAAGCAAATGCCACACTTTATAACAACAGTTTAAACAAAGTGCTTTTTTTAAACTTGAAATACCTTGCCTAGTGTTCTCAAAGTTGACTAATTTTCTGAATGAGCTTCAAAAAGCTTCATTATGAGACTATTTCTGAGCACATAATTGCCAGTGAATGGTATAACAAGATGGACATATCTTTTTTTGTTTGCTTTTTTTTTTTACTTTGTACTTAAATATCTAGACAATATTTGTGCAACATCCATCATTATAACCTTGCAAGAAAAAAAAATAAAACTGTGTTGGTATTTCTGTACCTATGCAACATAATGCAGACACTGACAACAAAAGCGAAAAGGAGATTAACGTTACAAAATATTAAACACCTCAAAACATGGCTAGGTAATGAATGCGAGACAGAATACAACTCTTAAACAGTTAATCAGTCTGACCTTCTTTAGCGAGCTGCCAATTTCACATTTAATGAACTTAAAGCCACAGAGAATCAAAAAATAGATTTTAATTTGACTGCAGAATATTGGAACAGATTTTGATAAAGTGCAAAAATCCAGTGAACTCAGGTTAAACTTATTTCAACCCTACCTAGGCAGAATATTGAGGAAGAAGATCTGGAGTAGCTCCCAGTTGTGCTGGGTAAAATAATATTGAAAGAGCACACTACCTCACCGTACCTCAGCTCCAACTAGGACACAGTGATACATTCCATAATTTCTTGCCTCTAGTACTACTTCTAATTTAACATAAGGTCAGCCACAGGAATATGAAGGTTACTTTCATATTAATAAAAACAACATCTTAATCACTTGGGTTTTCTTCTCAACTTACTGACCAAAAGATAATATACAGGCATTTGCACTTTTCTGGTACAGAAAAGAAAACAAGAACGTTTCTGCAATATCTGTGTAGATGTCATTTTTTCAGACAACAATTTTCTTTTTTTGTTGCATTTGGACAGAGCGAGTGACCAAATACAGAAGTCATTCTACCAGTTATCTTTCTACTTGCCTCAAACCCAGGTATTTTGTGTTAAGCTATAAATGTAACTTTCAGTTTACTACCTGGAAGTAGCAAAACAAAAAATAAATAAATAAATGATATTGTCTCCAGAACTACTTTAACTGGAACTCAATCCTATGATTTTGCTTTGGCCTGATTTATTTCCGAATGTATCGATATTATTTAACAGTGAAGAAGAATGCAGTGCTTTCAGACTAGACAGTTTAAAGTACTCCTAAACAAAAACAGTCTTTGCTAAAGTCTGTACTGACTGGGCTGATTTACAATCAAAACCAGGAAATGAAGTGGTAATTCAGAGGTTGCTGATTACACCTCCACATTTCACCTAATTAATTTTATAGGAGGCAAAGTTCTTGAAAATAACAAGATGATCAAATGTACAGATATAAAACCTGTAACCTCAACATTTTCTATGCTCTTAAGGTAAATTATTGCTAATTAACAAGAATTATATACTAATGTATGAAATACTTCTGGCCCCAGCTTCATTACAAAACATTTGGCTTCTGCTGATGCAAGAGCCAGCAAAAATATGGGGCTTTTTTGTCTTATTACAGCTTTTTTTTTTTTTAAATCAGGTGTACAAAGAAAAGAGGAAAATCCCATTTCACCTGGTCCTGCCACTGCTTTTGCAGACTACGTCTTGTAATTCCGGGACAATCAAAATTCCCTGCCTAAGTATCTAATCATTCGTCTATATTTTTAATGCAAATTGCTCCTCCATAAACATGTATTTCGAGGCTCTCTCGCGCCCCCCCCCCCCCAACTTCAACGTCCACCAAAATAACATCAGCGTCTGTGTGAAGTTAAATGGATTTTGTCTCAAAAGAAGAGTGAGGGGGTGCCAGGGAAGAAGAAAGGGAGAGCCAGTTCTGCTTTACAAAGGTAAGGGGAAAGGAGGAGGAGAGTGTGTGTGTGTGTGTGTGTAAAGGGGGGGGGGTGTTGGTGTGAATACGAGAGAGACAGAGGCGTCTAAATGCCCCAGCAGCAGACAGGGCTGTGCAGCTGGAAAGACAAAAAAGAAAAAACCAGGAGACAGACAGAGAGTCCAAGTTTGCCCTCAAGTGTCTATCCTGCGCTCGCCTCGGCAAGCCCACGAAGGGCGAGCGCTGTGGGCGCGGGCTGGGTGAGGGAGCCAACTTGGCCGGAGCCGCGCGGGCTGCACAATGGGAGCCGGAGCGGGAGCCAGCACGTGTGAGCCGGCAAGGTGCTGCCTCGCCCGGGGCTCAGCCCCGCCGGGGCCACGACCACTGCGTGTCCGCGGGATGGAGCGGGCGGGAGTTTGCAGCCGCCCCGATCCCATCCGGCAGGGCGAGGGCGAGGGCGAGGGCGAGGGGGGGAAGCCAAACAAAAGCAGACGCGTCCAAGTCACCCAAACAAGCCCCAAGTCAGCCCCGGGGCGCTGCGGGGACGGGGCCCCGTGCGGGGAGCGGGCTGCAGCCGGGGCACGCGGGGAGCACGACGGACAAAGAAAGGGTAGGGGGCCGGGAGAGGCGGGGGGCAGCTCCCTCCCCCTCCTCGCCAGACGAAAATGCTGAGAATTACGGACGTGGTGAAACTGATCAGGTTCAAGTTCGCTGGGCTGCTGCTTGCTGCTTTTTTTTTTTGCTTTTTTTTTTTGATCTTGTTCTGCCTCCTAGCGACTGAAATCCGCAGCCAGCCCTCGGCGCCACCGGGGAAGGGGATGAAATAATATGGAGAGAGAGCGGGAGAGAAAAACCCTGCTCTGGCACAACCTGCCTCCCCCCGCTTCATATACACACACACCCCGCCGCCCCGATCTGCCCCCCGGGCCGGGCTGCAGCCGCCCGCGGACACACGGGCACGGGCCGCCTGGCGGCAGGAGGGGACCCGGGACGGGGAGCTGCGCTTTCCTCCAGCCCGGGACTCGGCAGTCACACACACACACTCCCGCTCTCTCTCACTTTGTGGTAATTAGCACACATGCACATACTTTGTGGTAATTAACACACACAGTGGTATTTATGAAGTAACACACACACACACACTCTCCCTCTCACTTTGTGGTAATTAACACACGCACACACCGCACTGGCATTTGTGAAGTAAAACACACACACACACACTTCATGGTATTTGTGAATGCACACACACACACACACTGTTTGCGAATACACACTGGTATTTGTGAATGCACACACACACTTTGTGGTATTTGTGCAGTAACCCGGGTTAGTGCAGACTGAGAGGTGTGTGCGCGCGCGCGCGCGCATGGGGGGGTCCCGCCACCCGGTTAGGAAGAGGCTGCCCGAGCGGTGCTGCCAGGCACAATGCACGCCCAGGGCTCCGCGTGTCCCAGGGCGCGGGGACCCGGTGGCAAGCGACTTCAGAGGAGCCTGCGAGGGAGGGAGTTGGGGGGGAGGTGAGGAGCGGGCCCCCTTCAGGTTTTTTAGAGAAAACTTGTCGAATGCAAATGTATTTTCTTTTTCTTGTCTTCTGGGTTTCCCCTTTCTTTACTGAGGGCGGCCCCCTCCACTAACGGGCTCGTGCGCGGCTCCCTGCGCCCTAGCGGGGAAATCGCAATGGATAA